>NW_028296664.1:455000-462500 GCF_055471065.1 Atractosteus spatula | reverse complement strand
TAATGTCCTTTAACCCCGGTTTTAAACGCAGCATCATGTCTGCCATCAAATAAAAATGTGTTTAATATTTTGGAAAATTGACCAAACGAATGACATATTTTCGTTAATTTCTCGAAAACGGTGCAAACTACAAGCTTAAAACCAAATGCATATGAAAGCAGAGACCCAGAGCTTTCATTTAATGTCCATTAACCCCGGATTTAAAAGCAGCATCATGTCTGCCATCATAAGAATATGAGTCTAATATTTTAGAATATTGACCAAACGGATGACATATTTCCGTTAATTTCTCCTAAACGGTGCATACTACAAGCTTAAAACCCAATGCATGTGAAAGCAGAGACCCAGAGCTTTCATTTAATGTCCTTTAACCCCGGTTTTAAACGCAGTATCATGTCTGCCATCAAATAAACATGTGTTTAATATTTTGGAATATTGACCAAACGAATGACATATTTTCGTTAATTTCTCGAAAACGGTGCAAACTACAAGCTTAAAACCAAATGCATATGAAAGCAGAGACCCAGAGCTTTCATTTAATGTCCATTAACCCCGGATTTAAAAGCAGCATCATGTCTGCCATCATAAGAATATGAGTCTAATATTTTAGAATATTGACCAAACGGATGACATATTTCCGTTAATTTCTCCAAAACGGTGCATACTACAAGCTTAAAACCCAATGCATATGAAAACAGAGACCCAGAGCTTTCATTTAATGTCCTTTAACCCCGGTTTTAAACGCAGCATCATGTCTGCCATCAAATAAAAATGTGTTTAATATTTTGGAAAATTGACCAAACGAATGACATATTTTCGTTAATTTCTCCAAAATGGTGCAAACTACAAGCTTAAAACCAAATGCATATGAAAGCAGAGACCCAGAGCTTTCATTTAAAGCCCATTAACCCCGGTTTTAAACGCAGCATCATGTCTGCCATCATAAGAATATGAGTCCAATATTTTAGAATATTGATCAAACGAATGACATATTTTCGTTAATTTCTCCAAAACGGTGCAATCTACAAGCTTAAAACCGAATGCATGAGAAAGCAGAGACCCAGAGCTTTCATTTAAAGCCCATTAACCCCGGATTTAAAAGCAGCATCATGTCTGCCATCATAAGAATATGAGTCCAATATTTTAGAATATTGATCAAACGAATGACATATTTTCGTTAATTTCTCCAAAACGGTGCAAACTACAAGCTTAAAACCAAATGCATGAGAAAGCAGAGATCCAGAGCTTTCATTTAATGTCCATTAACCCCGGTTTTAAACGCAGCATCATGTCACCATCATAAGAATATGAGTCCAATATTTTAGAATATTGACCAAACGGATGACATATTTCCGTTAATTTCTCCAAAACGGTACATACTACAAGCTTAAAACCCAATGCATATGAAAGCAGAGACACAGAGCTTTCATTTAATGTCCTTTAACCGCGGTTTTAAACGCAGCATCATGTCTGCCATCAAATGAAAATGTCTTTAAAATTTTGGAAAATTGACCAAACGAATGACATATTTTCGTTAATTTCTCCAAAACGGTGCAAAGTACAAGCTTAAAACCAAATGCATATGAAAGCAGAGACCCAGAGCTTTCATTTAAAGCCCATTAACCCCGGTTTTAAACGCAGCATCATGTCTGCCATCATAAGAATATGAGTCCAATATTATAGAATATTGATCAAACGTATGACATATTTTCGTTAATTTCTCCAAAACGGTGCAAACTACAAGCTTAAAACCAAATGCATATGAAAGCAGAGACCCAGAGCTTTCATTTAATGTCCATTAACCCAGGATTTAAAAGCAGCATCATGTCTGCCATCATAAGAATATGAGTCTAATATTTTAGAATATTGACCAAACGGATGACATATTTCCGTTAATTTCTCCAAAACGGTGCATACTACAAGCTTAAAACCCAATGCATATGAAAGCAGAGACCCAGAGCTTTCATTTAATGTCCATTAACCCCGGTTTTAAACGCAGCATCATGTCTGCCATCATAAGAATATGAGTCCAATATTTTAGAATATTGATCAAACGAATGACATATTTTCGTTAATTTCTCCAAAACGGTGCAATCTACAAGCTTAAAACCGAATGCATGAGAAAGCAGAGACCCAGAGCTTTCATTTAATGTCCATTAACCCCGGTTTTAAACGCAGCATCATGTCACCATCATAAGAATATGAGTCCAATATTTTAGAATATTGACCAAACGGATGACATATTTCCGTTAATTTCTCCAAAACGGTACATACTACAAGCTTAAAACCCAATGCATATGAAAGCAGAGACACAGAGCTTTCATTTAATGTCCTTTAACCGCGGTTTTAAACGCAGCATCATGTCTGCCATCAAATGAAAATGTCTTTAAAATTTTGGAAAATTGACCAAACGAATGACATATTTTCGTTAATTTCTCCAAAACGGTGCAAAGTACAAGCTTAAAACCAAATGCATATGAAAGCAGAGACCCAGAGCTTTCATTTAAAGCCCATTAACCCCGGTTTTAAACGCAGCATCATGTCTGCCATCATAAGAATATGAGTCCAATATTATAGAATATTGATCAAACGTATGACATATTTTCGTTAATTTCTCCAAAACGGTGCAAACTACAAGCTTAAAACCAAATGCATATGAAAGCAGAGACCCAGAGCTTTCATTTAATGTCCATTAACCCAGGATTTAAAAGCAGCATCATGTCTGCCATCATAAGAATATGAGTCTAATATTTTAGAATATTGACCAAACGGATGACATATTTCCGTTAATTTCTCCAAAACGGTGCATACTACAAGCTTAAAACCAAATGCATATGAAAGCAGAGACCCAGAGCTTTCATTTAAAGCCCATTAATCCCGGTTTTAAACGCAGCATCATGTCTGCCATCATAAGAATATGAGTCCAATATTTTAGAATATTGATCAAACGAATGACATATTTTCGTTAATTTCTCCAAAACGGTGCAATCTACAAGCTTAAAACCAAATGCATGAGAAAGCAGAGATCCAGAGCTTTCATTTAATGTCCATTAACCCCGGTTTTAAACGCAGCATCATGTCTGCCATCATAAGAATATGAGTCCAATATTTTAGAATATTGACCAAACGGATGACATATTTCCGTTAATTTCTCCAAAACGGTACATACTACAAGCTTAAAACCCAATGCATATGAAAGCAGAGACACAGAGCTTTCATTTAATGTCCTTTAACCGCGGTTTTAAACGCAGCATCATGTCACCATCATAAGAATATGAGTCCAATATTTTAGAATATTGACCAAACGGATGACATATTTCCGTTAATTTCTCCAAAACGGTACATACTACAAGCTTAAAACCCAATGCATATGAAAGCAGAGACACAGAGCTTTCATTTAATGTCCTTTAACCGCGGTTTTAAACGCAGCATCATGTCTGCCATCAAATGAAAATGTCTTTAAAATTTTGGAAAATTGACCAAACGAATGACATATTTTCGTTAATTTCTCCAAAACGGTGCAAAGTACAAGCTTAAAACCAAATGCATATGAAAGCAGAGACCCAGAGCTTTCATTTAAAGCCCATTAACCCCGGTTTTAAACGCAGCATCATGTCTGCCATCATAAGAATATGAGTCCAATATTATAGAATATTGATCAAACGTATGACATATTTTCGTTAATTTCTCCAAAACGGTGCAAACTACAAGCTTAAAACCAAATGCATATGAAAGCAGAGACACAGAGCTTTCATTTAATGTCCTTTAACCCCGGTTTTAAACGCAGCATCATGTCTGCCATCAAATGAAAATGTGTTTAAAATTTTGGAAAATTGACCAAACGAATGACATATTTTCGTTAATTTCTCCAAAACGGTGCAAAGTACAAGCTTAAAACCAAATGCATATGAAAGCAGAGACCCAGAGCTTTCATTTAAAGCCCATTAACCCCGGTTTTAAACGCAGCATCATGTCTGCCATCATAAGAATATGAGTCCAATATTATAGAATATTGATCAAACGTATGACATATTTTCGTTAATTTCTCCAAAACGGTGCAAAGTACAAGCTTAAAACCAAATGCATATGAAAGCAGAGACCCAGAGCTTCATTTAAAGCCCATTAACCCCGGTTTTAAACGCAGCATCATGTCTGCCATCATAAGAATATGAGTCCAATATTATAAAATATTGATCAAACGAATGACATATTTTCGTTAATTTCTCGAAAACGGTGCAAACTACAAGCTTAAAACCAAATGCATGTGAAAGCAGAGACCCAGAGCTTTCATTTAATGTCCATTAACCCCGGTTTTAAACGCAGCATCATGTCTGCCATCATAAGAATATGAGTCCAATATTTTAGAATATTGATCAAACGGATGACATATTTCCGTTAATTTCTCCAAAACGGTACAATCTACAAGCTTAAAACCAACTGCATGAGAAAGCAGAGATCCTGAGCTTTCATTTAATGTCCATTAACCCCGGTTTTAAAAGCAGCATCATGTCACCATCATAAGAATATGAGTCCAATATTTTAGAATGTTGACCAAACGGATGACATAATTCCGTTAATTTCTCCAAAACGGTACATACTACAAGCTTAAAACCCAATGCATATGAAAGCAGAGACCCAGAGCTTTCATTTAATGTCCTTTAACCTCGGTTTTAAACGCAGCATCATGTCTGCCATCAAATAAAAATGTGTTTAATATTTTGGAAAATTGACCAAACGAATGACATATTTTCGTTAATTTCTCGAAAACGGTGCAAACTACAAGCTTAAAACCAAATGCATATGAAAGCAGAGACCCAGAGCTTTCATTTAAAGCCCATTAACCCCGGTTTTAAACGCAGCATCATGTCTGCCATCATAAGAATATTAGTCCAATATTTTAGAATATTGATCAAACGAATGACATATTTTCGTTAATTTCTCCAAAACGGTGCAAACTACAAGCTTAAAACCAAATGCATGAGAAAGCAGAGATCCAGACCTTTCATTTAATGTCCATTAACCCCGGTTTTAAACGCAGCATCATGTCTCTCATCATAAGAATATGAGTCCAATATTTTAGAATATTGACCAAACGGATGACATATTTCCGTTAATTTCTCCAAAACGGTGCATACTACAAGCTTAAAACCCAATGCATATGAAAGCAGAGACCCAGAGCTTTCAATTAATGTCCATTAACCCCGGTTTTAAACGCAGCATCATGTCTGCCATCATAAGAATATGAGTCCAATATTTTAGAATATTGACCAAACGAATGACATATTTTCGTTAATTTCTCCAAAACGGTGCAAACTACAAGCTTAAAACCAAATGCATATGAAAGCAGAGACCCAGAGCTTTCATTTAATGTCCATTAACCCCGGTTTTAAACGCAGCATCATGTCTGCCATCATAAGAATATGAGTCAAATATTTTAGAATATTGACAAAACGGATGACATATTTACGTTAATTTCTCCAAAACGGTGCATACTAAAAACTTAAAACCCAATGCATATGAAAGCAGAGACCCAGAGCTTTCATTTAATGTCCATTAACCCCGGTTTTAAAGCAGCATCATGTCTGGCATCATAAGAATATGATTCCAAACTTTTAGTATATTGACCAAACGGATAAGATATTTTCGTTAATTTCTCCAAAACGGTGTAAACTACAAGCTTAAAACCCAATGCATGTGAAAGCAGAGACCCAGACCTTTCATTTAATGTCCATTAACCCCGGTTTTAAAGCAGCATCATTTCTGCTATCATAAGAATAAGAGTCCAATATTTTAGAATATTGACCAAACGAATGACATATTTCCGGTAATTTCTCCACAACGGTGCATACAATAAGCTTAAAAACCAATGCATATGAAAGCAGAGACCCAGAGCTTTCATTTAATGTCCATTAACCCCGTTTTTAAAGCAGCATCATTTCTGCTATCATAAGAATAAGAGTCCAATATTTTAGAATATTGACCAAACGAATGACATATTTTCGTTAATTTCTCTAAAACGGTGCACACTACAAGCTTAAAACCCAATGCATGTGAAAGCAGAGTCCCAGAGCTTTCATTTAATGTCCATTAACCCCGGTTTAAAATGCAGCATCATGTCAGCCATGAGAGGAATATGAGTGCATTATTTAAGAATATTGACCAAACGGATGACATAATTTCATTAATATCTCCAAAACGGTGCGAACTACAAGCTTAAAACCAAATGCATGTGAAGGCAGAGACCCAGAGCTCTCATTTAATGACCATTAACCCCGGTTTTAAACGCAGCATCATGTCTGCCATCAAATGAAAATGTGTTTAATATTTTGGAAAATTGACCAAACGAATGACATATTTTCGTTAATTTCTCCTAAACGATGCAAACTACAAGCTTAAAACCCAATGCATATGAAAGCAGAGACCCAGAGCTTTCATTTAATGTCCATTAACCCCGGTTTTAAACGCAGCATCATGTCTGCCATCATAAGAATATGAGTCAAATATTTTAGAATATTGACAAAACGGATGACATATTTACGTTAATTTCTCCAAAACGGTGCATACTAAAAACTTAAAACCCAATGCATATGAAAGCAGAGACCCAGAGCTTTCATTTAATGTCCATTAACCCCGGTTTTAAAGCAGCATCATGTCTGGCATCATAAGAATATGATTCCAAACTTTTAGTATATTGACCAAACGGATAAGATATTTTCGTTAATTTCTCCAAAACGGTGTAAACTACAAGCTTAAAACCCAATGCATGTGAAAGCAGAGACCCAGACCTTTCATTTAATGTCCATTAACCCCGGTTTTAAAGCAGCATCATTTCTGCTATCATAAGAATAAGAGTCCAATATTTTAGAATATTGACCAAACGAATGACATATTTCCGGTAATTTCTCCACAACGGTGCATACAATAAGCTTAAAAACCAATGCATATGAAAGCAGAGACCCAGAGCTTTCATTTAATGTCCATTAACCCCGTTTTTAAAGCAGCATCATTTCTGCTATCATAAGAATAAGAGTCCAATATTTTAGAATATTGACCAAACGAATGACATATTTTCGTTAATTTCTCTAAAACGGTGCACACTACAAGCTTAAAACCCAATGCATGTGAAAGCAGAGTCCCAGAGCTTTCATTTAATGTCCATTAACCCCGGTTTAAAATGCAGCATCATGTCAGCCATGAGAGGAATATGAGTGCATTATTTAAGAATATTGACCAAACGGATGACATAATTTCATTAATATCTCCAAAACGGTGCGAACTACAAGCTTAAAACCAAATGCATGTGAAGGCAGAGACCCAGAGCTCTCATTTAATGACCATTAACCCCGGTTTTAAACGCAGCATCATGTCTGCCATCAAATGAAAATGTGTTTAATATTTTGGAAAATTGACCAAACGAATGACATATTTTCGTTAATTTCTCCTAAACGATGCAAACTACAAGCTTAAAACCCAATGCATTTGAAAGCAGAGACCCAGACC
>NW_028296664.1:427500-450000 GCF_055471065.1 Atractosteus spatula | reverse complement strand
TTCGCTGTGAATCAGAAAGGTGCTGTTCTTGAAGTCCAGTCAGTCTCTGTTATCTTTCTTCCCAAGAGGAATTCCATCTAATTCCATCAAACTTCTTTTTCTTCTGCTCGCCTAAGGATGAACTGAAATGAAGCAATTAGTATTTCAGTGGCAGAAAATAGGCTGTCATATATACCTCTCCAGTGCTTTTGATGCACAAATGGTGTCCTGCCGAAACATTCTTCTGTTTGGTAATGTTGGGCAGTTTCAAAAGAAGCTTATCAAAAATCTATTTTGTAGATAATGAAAGAAAATAATAAAATCAGAGTAAGAATTATTATCCAGACTTATCTTTCTGTTCTCTTTCAATAAGAACGGTGTCATTAATGAAGTCCAGTTGGTCTCATTCCTTCTCTCTTCCCAAGAGGCTGCCCGTCTAATGCTGCTGAAAACTCCATTGTCCATTCTGGGAATGCTGTGCTGTTCAGATAGTGTCAACAAATTTAAGAAATGGTTCACATCTTTAAATCTTTTTTTGTTTTGTTTAAAGCATGTGGCATTTTTTAGCAGTAACAAATGGAACAGGAACAGGAGCAGGAAGCTAAAAACACAACGGAGCCAGGCACAACCAGGACCCGGGCTCACACGATGCGGAGATCAGGTGCAGAGCCTCGAGTGAAGTGAGCGCCTGGCTTTTAAAGTTGAACTGAAACAGGGTAGGAACAAGGAACAGATGCGGGGAATGAGGCAAATCAGGAAGGGCTGGAGCGCCCTTAAGAGTAGGGGTTTGCGATTGTGATACAGGTTGGCATATTTATTTTATTTTATTAGGTAGATTCTTTTCAACATGCTTTTACATAATATGTTGTAACAATGATTTCAAAAAGAAACTACAGAAGCCTTACAAATTAAAAATATCTCACCGTTCCAATGTGTCTTCAGGCTTCCCTCGTACAAAAAGGCCCAAGGACTCCAGCAGTCTTACAACCACTGTCCTGTTTGCCTCACCAGACACGATCTCTATTCTGTTGTAATCCACGATGACCCCATTCTTCAGGAGATTTATCATGTCCTTCCTCGCCTGTTGAGAGGCCATCCTGATCTCTTCTGCCGTGGCGTGCTTCATACACGCCCTCTTCAAGTGAGCAGGAAGCTGATCAAAAGTATTCAGGCACATCTTGCACACCAGGGGAATCCTCGTGGGTTTCCTTTGAAAATAAATAATACCATCTGTGTATAGAAACAAGCTAAGACTGATTTCTTAAATTATCCTTAATTTTCTCTCTCATAGTTTGAGCATAATGATTTCATTGTATTTATATAAGAATTGGTCATTGCTCCAAAATAAATAATGGTTTCATAAAAAAGTGAACACTTACTTGGTCTCAGTCACAGACTTTCCAATAGGAGCCATTGTGGAGTTCAGCAACTGCAGGTCCTAGAAGTGGGGAAGGAATTTTAAAAGAGAAATTGAATTACAATACAGAAGGAATGGCTGAGGGATCACTGAAATATATATATATACAAATTCCAAAGACTGAGTCCATATAGAAACAACTACCTTTCATATTCAGTATAAGATGGAGAGATGAATTGGCCCTGAAAATCCACTGCAATGAGAAACTGCTCCTGCGATTGCATATGAACAAACATACATTCCCATCTATATTCATTTGCAGTTACACTATTGCAAATAATCTGTATCCATTCTGCATTCATATCTACTAGAAAGAGCTCTCAATTAATGAAATGCCCCATTGAACTGGCCCTGATTATTCAATGCAAGGAGAAGTCTTCTAAGCCAATACTTGTAACCAGAAAGAGGCTGTATTTCAATTATACAATATACAAAACAATACCATTTAACACAAAGATATAGTCCACACCTCAGCATGCACATGATGAGATTCTTGATGTTAGATTAGTAAAAACAATATCAATGCACTGAGAGACGCTTAAGAATAAAGATGCATCTGCCTGACTGCATATTAGTTTTAAAAGGTTATCAGCAAATGCATTTAAAAGTAAAAATGTAAAGTCTTACCTCTTGATCGTAGTGGTGATTCAATATCCAGGACCTTAGTCAAGTCTCAGAGTTACTGTACCTCCTGTCTCGATTGCAGGTGAAAAGTGAAAGGTATATTGCACTCAGCAGAAAGTTACCCCGAGCAAAGACTCCACCCATCCCAGAAAACAGCACTCCCTTTTGGCAAAGCAGTGGGTGGAGGAAGCCTTTGCTACCATTATCAAACACAGAAATCGTTATAATTTAATTTTAAAAACATGACTAAGCATGGGGTTTAAAGTATATTCAACGGTGCAGGTGCATTCAAAGAAATAGAGTTTCCCAAGCCCTCAGAAAGAATTACCATTTCTAAAGATGTCTAGTTTCAAGCATTAACATCCAAAGTACCTGTCTTAGCTGGAGCAGGGAGTTTGCTATGCCACCTGAAAGAATTACCACATCCAAAGATGTCTAGTTTCAAGCATTAACATCCAAAGTACCTGTCTTAGCTGGGCCAGGTAGTTTGCCAAGCCATGTGAAAGAATTACCATTTCCAAAGAAGTCTGTTGTAAGCCAGGTTCAATCATGACCATCCAAAGTACCAGTCGTCCCTTGGGGCGAGAGGGTTTCCTGTGTGTCTAGGATGTGTACTTCCCTTAAATAAAGGGTGAATATGGGTACCATAGGTATTAAATCTCTCAAAGCTCAGAGTTAAACTAAAAAACCCTTGGTGAGTGTGTTATAACATGGATGGGTATTTATAGTCCAGTGCCTCCTATTTGGTGTCCCCTGAAGGCGTTTTGAACCCAGCAGGTGACACTGATTTAGTTTTATTTGGCCCTGATTATACAATAAAGGATAAGTAACCAGAAAGAGGTGGCATTTCAATTTTACAGTACATAAAAAATACATATATTCCACAGCTCAGCATGCACATGGTGAGATTCCTGATATTAGATTAATAAAAAATATCAAGGCACTGAGGCTAATTAATAAAGATGCTTTTGACTGACTGGACCTTGGAGCAAGGTGTGTAAATTACAACAGACATTTGTAGAAATGGTAATTCTTTCAGGTGGCTTGGCAAATTTACTGCCCCACATAAGACAGGTACTTTGGATGTTAATGCTTGAAACTAGATATCACAACTGATCGTATTTTACTAGAGATTCTGTTTGGGATTCAGATGTGCATTCGGACAGCAATCCCTTTCAAGAAATGATACGTTCTGGATGAGGTCAAAGGTGCTGGAACACTGTATTTAGGATGCGATTGTGTGTCTCCTGCTTCAACGCAGTGATATACTGTATATAGATGTGCTCCTGTAATTTCTTGGTACATGCCCAGGGCAGTAAGCAGTCTGAGGATTTATTTCCAGACGGCATAGAGCAGTGAAGCAGTGAAGTAGTGCAACACACTGGATCATTATATGATTAGAATCTATTCTACTTAAATTATTACATTATACACAATTTGAGTTCATTTTAAAAAGTAAAAGGTAATGAAAGGAATGCATTTTCATAAGAAAGATAATATCGATATGCATGTGATAATCGTCCTTATATCATGTAGCGCGTCATATGGACACTTTGTGGGCTTGAAATACAAAGAAAATCATGTTCTATGGTACAAGATAAATACAAAACTTAAGCTTGTTTAAATTAGATTTGTTTATAAAGCATAAGCATTACATTACATTAATATATGTGAAAATAACATTTTAGAATCATACGTTTAGTATATTTAGTCCCTAATGCTGAAGGAAATGATCATTTGTTTAACATGCACAGGTGTGTCTCAAAGGATGCATTGCTCCTGAAATGCTCTCAAACCCTGCATTTCAGATGCCTAGCTGTATCCTTCAAATGTGGCACCTCAGAATGACTTCTAACCTTACCTGTGGTGTCTATAATCCCTATTGCTTAATGCATGGTGAAAGCTTTGTATATATGTGTCTAACAATAAGGAATGGGCCCCTGTGACACTCATTTGCCTGTTTCACAAATTATCATATTTTACTAGAGATTCTGTTTGGGATTCAGATGTGCATTTGGACAGCAATCCCATTCGAAGAATGTTACGTTCTGGATGAGGTCAAAGGTGCAGGAACACTGTGTTTAGGATGTGTTTGCAGTGATTCTGTGTCTCTAGCTTCAACACAGTGATATATATATATATGCTCAGTGATTTATAGGTACATGCCCAGGGCAATAAGCAGACTGAGGATTTATTTCCCGACGGCATTGAGCTTTGATGCAGTGAAGTAGTGCAACACACTTTATCATTACATTATTAGAATCTATTCTACTTAAATCATTAGGTAGGTTAGGGTTACGGTTAGGTGCAGGAGCACTGTATTTAGGATGTGTTTATATATATATGCTCACTGATTTTTTGGTACCTGCCCAGGGCAATAATCATTATGAGGATTTATTTCCAGATGTGCTAGAGGTAGTGTTGTGAAATACTTCATCACACTGGATTGCAGGTTTAAACCCCCTGCACTCTTACTCCTTAAAAACCAACAAATGCAGATATGTAGCAATCACATTGTAACAGGGGTGACAGTGACTTAATTCTTGTACTAATAAACTTCTGGTACCTTTAGGGTACGGTGTTCCCTGAAGGGCTCTCAAACCCCGCATTTCAGATGCCTAGCTGTATCGCTGATGTGTTGCACCTCAGAATCACTTTTAAACCTTACCTCAGGTATCTTTAATCCCTATTGCTCAACGCATGGTGAAAGTATCGCATACATGTGTCTGAAAATGAGCAATGGGCCCCTGAGAGACTCATTTGCCTGTTTCACAAATGATCATATTTGACTAGAGATTCTGTTTGGGATTCAGTTGTGCATTCTGACAGCAATCCCTTTCAAAAAACGATACATTCTGGATGAGTTCAAAGGTGCTGGAACACTGTATTTAGGATGTGTTTGCAGATATTCTGTGTCTCTAGCTTCAACACAGTGATATATATATATATATGCTCACTGATTTTTTGGTACATGCCAAGGGCAATAATCATTATGAGGATTTATTTCCAGATGTGCTAGAGGTAGTGTTGTGAAATACTACAACACACTGGATTGCAGGTTTAAACCCCCTGCACTCTTACTCCTTAAAAACCAACAAATGCAATTTACTTCTAAAAATAACTGCATTTTCTACTAGAAAGAGCTCTCAATTAATGAAATGCCCCATTGAACTGGCCCTGATTATACAATGCAAGGAGAAGTCTTCTAAGCCAATACTTGTAACCAGAAAGAGGCTGTATTTCAATTATACAATATACAAAACAATACCATTTAACACAAAGATATAGTCCACACATCAGCATGCACATGATGAGATTCTTGATATTAGATTAGTAAAAACAATATCAATGCACTGAGAGACGCTTAAGAATAAAGATACATCTGCCTGACTGCATATTAGTTTTAAAAGGTTATCAGCAAATGCATTTAAAAGTAAAAATGTAAAGTCTTACCTCTTGATCGTAGTGGTGATTCAATTTCCAGGACCTTAGTCAAGTCTCAGAGTTACTGTACCTCCTGTCTCGATTGCAGGTGAAAAGTGAAAGGTATATTGCACTCAGCAGAAAGTTACCCCGAGTAAAGACTCTACCCATCCCAGAAAACAGCACTCCCCTTTGGCAAAGCAGTGGGTGGAGGAAGCCTTTGCTACCATTATCAAACACAGAAATCATTATAATTTAATTTTAAAAACATGGCTAAGCATGGGTTTAAAGTATATTCAACGGTGCAGGTACATTCAAAGAAATAGAGTTTCCCAAGCCCTCAGAAAGAATTACCATTTCTAAAGATGTCTAGTTTCAAGCATTAACATCCAAACTACCTGTCTTAGCTGGAGCAGGGAGCTTGCTAAGCCACCTGAAAGAATTACCATATCCAAAGATGTCTAGTTTCAAGCATTACCATCCAAAGTACCTGTCTTAGCTGGGCCAGATAGTTTGCCAAGCCATGTGAAAGAATTACCATTTCCAAAGAAGTCTGTTGTAAGCCAGGTTCAATCATGACCATCCAAAGTACCAGTCGTCCCTTGGGGCGAGAGGGTTTCCTGTGTGTCTAGGATGTCTACTTCCCTTAAATAAAGGATGAATATGGGTACCATAGGTATTAAATCTCTCAAAGCTCAGAGTTAAACTAAAAAACCCTTGGTGAGTGTGTTATAACATGGATGGGTATTTATAGTCCAGTGCCTCCGATTTGGTGTCCCCTGAAGGCATTTTGAACCCAGCAGGTGACACTGATTTAGTTTTATTTGGCCCTGATTATACAATAAAGGATAAGTAACCAGAAAGAGGTGGTATTTCAATTTTACAGTACATAAAAAATACATATATTCCACAGCTCAGCGTGCACATGGTGAGATTCCTGATATTAGATTAATAAAAAATATCAAGGTACTGAAGCTAATTAATAAAGATGCTTTTGACTGACTGGACCTTGGAGCAAGGTGTGTAAATTACAACAGACATTTGTAGAAATGGTAATTCTTTCAGGTGGCTTGGCAAATTTACTGCCCCACCTAAGACAGGTACTTTGGATGTTAATGCTTGAAACTAGACATCACAACTGATCGTATTTTACTAGAGATTCTGTTTAGGATTCAGATGTGCATTCGGACAGCAATCCCTTTCAAGAAATGATACGTTCTGGATGAGGTCAAAGGTGCTGGAACACTGTATTTAGGATGCGATTGTGTGTCTCCTGCTTCAACGCAGTGATATACTGTATATTGATGTGCTCCTGTAATTTCTTGGTACATGCCCAGGGCAGTAAGCAGTCTGAGGATTTATTTCCAGACGGCATAGAGCAGTGAAGCAGTGAAGTAGTGCAACACACTGGATCATTATATGATTAGAATCTATTCTACTTAAATTATTACATTATACACAATTTGAGTTCATTTTAAAAAGTAAAAGGTAATGAAAGGAATGCATTTTCATAAGAAAGATAATATCGATATGCATGTGATAATCGTCCTTATATCATGTAGTGCGTCATTTGCACACTTTGTGGGCTTGAAATACAAAGAAAATCATGTTCTATGGTACAAGATAAATACAAAACTTAAGCTTGTTTAAATTAGATTTGTTTATAAAGCATAAGCATTACATTACATTAATATATGTGAAAATAACATTTTAGAATCATACGTTTAGTATATTTAGTCCCTAATGCTGAAGGAAATGATCATTTGTTTAACATGCACAGGTGTGTCTCAAAGGATGCATTGCTCCTGAAGGGCTCTCAAACCCTGCATTTCAGATGCCTAGCTGTATCCTTCAAATGTGGCACCTCAGAATGACTTCTAACCTTACCTGTGGTGTCTATAATCCCTATTGCTTAATGCATGGTGAAAGCTTTGTATATATGTGTCTAACAATAAGGAATGGGCCCCTGTGACACTCCTTTGCCTGTTTCACAAATTATCATATTTTACTAGAGATTCTGTTTGGGATTCAGATGTGCATTTGGACAGCAATCCCTTTCGAAGAATGTTACGTTCTGGATGAGGTCAAAGGTGCAAGAACACTGTGTTTAGGATGTGTTTGCAGTGATTCTGTGTCTCTAGCTTCAACACAGTGATATATATATATATGCTCAGTGATTTATAGGTACATGCCCAGGGCAATAAGTAGACTGAGGATTTATTTCCAGACGGCATAGAGCTTTGATGCAGTGAAGTAGTGCAACACACTTTATCATTACATTATAAGAATCTATTCTACTTAAATCATTAGGTAGGTTAGGGTTACGGTTAGGTGCAGGAGCACTGTATTTAGGATGTGTTTATATATATATATGCTCACTGATTTTTTGGTACATGCCCAGGGCAATAATCATTATGAGGATTTATTTCCAGATGTGCTAGAGGTAGTGTTGTGAAATACTTCATCACACTGGATTGCAGGTTTAAACCCCCTGCACTCTTACTCCTTAAAAACCAACAAATGCAGATATGTAGCAATCACATTGTAACAGGGATGACTGTGACTTAATTCTTGTACTAGTAAACTTCTGGTACCTTTAGGGTACGGTGTTCCCTGAAGGGCTCTCAAACCCCGCATTTCAGATGCCTAGCTGTATCGCTGATGTGTTGCACCTCAGAATCACTTTTAAACCTTACCTCTGGTATCTTTAATCCCTATTGCTCAACGCATGGTGAAAGTATCGCATACATGTGTCTGAAAATGAGCAATGGGCCCCTGAGAGACTCATTTGCCTGTTTCACAAATGATCATATTTGACTAGAGATTCTGTTTGGGATTCAGTTGTGCATTCTGACAGCAATCCCTTTCAAGAAATGATACGTTCTGGATGAGGTCAAAGGTGCTGGAACACTGTATTTCGGATGCGATTGTGTGTCTCCTGTAATGTCTTGGTACATGCCCAGGGCAGTGGCATATATAGATGTGCTCCTGTAATGTCTTGGTACATGCCCAGGGCAGTAAGCAGTCTGAGGATTTATTTCCAGACGGCATAGAGCAGTGAAGCAGTGAAGTAGTGCAACACACTGGATCATTATATTATTAGAATGTATTTGTTTAACATGCACGGGTCTGTCTCAATGGATGCAGTGCTCCTTAAAGGGCTCTCAAACCCTGCATTTCAGATGCCTAGCTGTATCCCTCACATGTGGCACCTCAGAATGACTTCTACTTTATTCTACTTAAATTATTACATTATACACAATTTGAGTTCATTTTTAAAAGTAAAAGGTAATGAAAGGAATGGAAGATATGTAGCAATCACATTGTAACAGGGGTGGCAGTGACTTAATGCTTGTACTAAGCATTAGTACCTAAGTCCACTAGTGGACTTCTGGTACCTTTAGGGTACGGTGTTCCCTGAAGGGCTCTCAAACCCCGCATTTCAGATGCCTAGCTGTATCGCTGATGTGTTGCACCTCAGAATCACTTTTAAACCTTACATCTGGTATCTTTAATCCCTATTGCTCAACGCATGTTAAAAGTATTGCATACATGTGTCTGAAAAAGAGCAATGGGCCCCTGAGAGACTCATTTGCCTGTTTCACAAATGAACATATTTGACTAGAGATTCTGTTTGGGATTCAGTTGTGCATTCTGACTGCAATCCCTTTCAAAAAACGATACATTCTGGATGAGTTCAAAGTTGCAGGAACACTGTATTTATGATGTGTTTGCAGTTATTCTGTGTCTCTAGCTTCAACACAGTGATATATATATATATGCTCACTGATTTTTTGGTACATGCCCAGGGCAATAATCATTATGAGGATTTATTTCCAGATGTGCTAGAGGTAGTGTTGTGAAATACTTCATCACACTGGATTGCAGGTTTAAACCCCCTGCACTCTTACTCCTTAAAAACCAACAAATGGAGATATGTAGCAATCACATTGTAACAGGGGTTACAGTGACTTAATGTTTGCACTAGTAAACTTCTGGTACCTTTAGGGTACGGTGTTCCTTGAAGGGCTCTCAAACCCCGCATTTCAGATGCCTAGCTGTATCGCTGATCTGTTGCACCTCAGAATCACTTTTAAACCTTACATCTGGTATCTTTAATCCCTATTGCTCAACGCATGGTAAAAGTATTGCATACATGTGTCTGAAAATGAGCAATGGGCCCCAGAGAGACTCATTTGCCTGTTTCACAAATGAACATATTTGACTAGAGATTCTGTTTGGGATTCAGTTGTGCATTCTGACTGCAATCCCTTTCAAAAAACGATACATTCTGGATGAGTTCAAAGTTGCAGGAACACTGTATTTATGATGTGTTTGCAGTTATTCTGTGTCTCTAGCTTCAACACAGTGATATATATATATATGCTCACTGATTTTTTGGTACATGCCCAGGGCAATAATCATTATGAGGATTTATTTCCAGATGTGCTAGAGGTAGTGTTGTGAAATACTTCATCACACTGGATAGCAGGTTTAAACCCCCTGCACTCTTACTCCTTAAAAACCAACAAATGCAGATATGTAGCAATCACATAGTAACAGGGGTTACAGTGACTTAATGTTTGCACTAGTAAACTTCTGGTACCTTTAGGGTACGGTGTTCCTTGAAGGGCTCTCAAACCCCGCATTTCAGATGCCTAGCTGTATCGCTGATGTGTTGCACCTCAGAATCACTTTTAAACCTTACATCTGGTATCTTTAATCCCTATTGCTCAACGCATGGTAAAAGTATTGCATACATGTGTCTGAAAATGAGCAATGGGCCCCTGAGAGACTCATTTGCCTGTTTCACAAATGAACATATTTGACTAGAGATTCTGTTTGGGATTCAGTTGTGCATTCTGACTGCAATCCCTTTCAAAAAACGATACATTCTGGATGAGTTCAAAGTGCAGGAACACTGTATTTATGATGTGTTTGCAGTTATTCTGTGTCTCTAGCTTCAACACAGTGATATATATATATATGCTCACTGATTTTTTGGTACATGCCCAGGGCAATTATCATTATGAGGATTTATTTCCAGATGTGCTAGAGGTAGTGTTGTGAAATACTTTAACACACTGGATTGCAGGTTTAAACCCCCTGCACTCTTACTCCTTAAAAACCAACAAATGCAATTTACGAATGCAATACGAATGCCCCCGGCCGTCCCTCTTAATCATGGCCCCAGAGGACAAGATGCAAAGGAAAAGCTACAAACCCTGACAGCTACTCACCCAGCCATCCCCCACAGCTGCCAATCTCCAACACCTCCCCCATTAACACCTCCAGCACTGAAAGTGCTATGTGCACCATCCCCCAGGCCAGGCTGACCAGGCCAGTGCAACACACTTGATCATTATATTATTAGAATCTATTCTACTTAAATTATTACATTCTACACAATTGGAGTTCATTTTAAAAGTAAAAGGTAATGAAAGGAATGCATTTTCATAAGAAAGATAATACCGATATGCATGTGATAATCTTCCTTATATCATGTAGTGCGTCATTTGGTCACTTTGTGAGCTTGAAATACAAAGAAAATCATGTTCAATGGTACAAGATAAATACAAATCTTAAGCTTTTATTTTAATTAGATTTGTTTATAAAGCATAAGCAATCATTTATTACATTAATATATGTGAAAATAACGTTTTAGCATCATACGTTTAGTATATTTAGTCTCTAATGCTGAAAGAAATGATCATTTGTTTAACATGCACGGGTCTGTCTCAATGGATGCAGTGCTCCTGAAAGGGCTCTCAAACCCTACATTTCAGATGCTTAGCTGTATCCCTCACATGTGGCACCTCAGAATGACTTCTACTTTATTCTACTTAAATTATTACATTATACACAATTTGAGTTCATTTTAAAAAGTAAAAGGTAATGAAAGGAATGGAAGATATGTAGCAATCACATTGTAACAGAGGTGACAGTGACTTAATGCTTGTATTAAGCATTAGTACCTAAGTCCACTAGTGGACTTCTGGTACCTTTAGGGTACGGTGCTCCCTGAAGGGCTCTCAAACCCCGCATTTGAGATGCCTAGCTGTATCGCTGATGTGTTGCACCTCAGAATCACTTTTAAACCTTACCTCTGGTATCTTTAATCCCTATTGCTCAACGCATGGTAAAAGTATCGCATACATGTGTCTGAAAATGAGCAATGGGCCCCTGAGAGACTCATTTGCCTGTTTCACAAATGATCATATTTGACTAGAGATTCTGTTTGGGATTCAGTTGTGCATTCTGACAGCAATCCCTTTCAAAAAACGATACATTCTGGATGAGTTCAAAGGTGCAGGAACACTGTATTTAGGATGTGTTTGCAGTTATTCTGTATCTCTAGCTTCAACACAGTGATATATATATATGCTCCCTGATCTTTTGGTACATGCCCAGGGCAATAATCATTATGAGGTTTTATTTCCAGATGTGCTAGAGGTAGTGTTGTGAAATACTTCATCACACTGGATTGCAGGTTTAAACCCCCTGCACTATTACTCCTTAAAAACCAACAAATGCAATTTACGAATGCAATACGAATGCCCCCGGCCGTCCCTCTTAATCATGGCCACAGAGGACAAGATGCAAAGGAAAAGCTACAAACCCTGATAGCTACTCACCCAGCCATCCCCCACAGCTGCCAATCTCCAACACCTCCCCCATTAACACCTCCAGCACTGAAAGTGCTATGTGCACCATCCCCCAGGCCAGGCTGACCAGGCCAGTGCAACATACTGGATCATTATATTATTGGAATCTATTCTACTTAAATTATTACATTCTACACAATTGGAGTTCATTTTAAAAGTAAAAGGTAATGAAAGGAATGCATTTTCATAAGAAAGATAATACCGATATGCATGTGATAATCTTCCTTATATCATGTAGTGCGTCATTTGGTCACTTTGTGAGCTTGAAATACAAAGAAAATCATGTTCTATGGTAAAAGATAAATACAAAACTTAAGCTTTTATTTTAATTAGATTTGTTTATAAAGCATAAGCAATCATTTATTACATTAATATATGTGAAAATAACGTTTTAGCATCATACGTTTAGTATATTTAGTCTCTAATGCTGAAAGAAATGATCATTTGTTTAACATGCACGGGTCTGTCTCAATGGATGCAGTGCTCCTGAAAGGGCTCTCAAACCCTACATTTCAGATGCTTAGCTGTATCCCTCACATGTGGCACCTCAGAATGACTTCTACTTTATTCTACTTAAATTATTACATTATACACAATTTGAGTTCATTTTAAAAAGTAAAAGGTAATGAAAGGAATGGAAGATATATAGCAATCACATTGTAACAGGAGTGACAGTGACTTAATGCTTGTATTAAGCATTAGTACCTAAGTCCACTAGTGGACTTCTGGTACCTTTAGGGTACGGTGCTCCCTGAAGGGCTCTCAAACCCCGCATTTCAGATGCCTAGCTGTATCGCTGATGTGTTGCACCTCAGAATCACTTTTAAACCTTACCTCTGGTATCTTTAATCCCTATTGCTCAAGCATGGTAAAAGTATCGCATACATGTGTCTGAAAATGAGCAATGGGCCCCTGAGAGACTCATTTGCCTGTTTCACAAATGAACATATTTGACTAGAGATTCTGTTTGGGATTCAGTTGTGCATTCTGACTGCAATCCCTTTCAAAAAACGATACATTCTGGATGAGTTCAAAGTTGCAGGAACACTGTATTTAGGATGTCTTTGCAGATATTCTGTGTCTCTAGCTTCAACACAGTGATATATATATATGCTCACTGATTTTTTGGTACATGCCCAAGTCAATAATCATTATGAGGATTTATTTCCAGATGTGCTAGAGGTAGTGTTGTGAAATACTTCATCACACTGGATTGCAGGTTTAAACCCCCTGCACTCTTACTCCTTAAAAACCAACAAATGCAGATATGTAGCAATCACATTGTAACAGGGGTGACAGTGACTTAATGCTTGTACTAAGCATTAGTACCAAAGTCCACTAGTGGACTTCTGGTACCTTTAGGGTACGGTGTTCCTTGAAGGGCTCTCAAACCCCGCATTTCAGATGCCTAGCTGTATCGCTGATGTGTTGCACCTCAGAATCACTTTTAAACCTTACATCTGGTATCTTTAATCCCTATTGCTCAACACATGGTGAAAGTATCGCATACATGTGTCTGAAAATGAGCAATGGGCCCCTGAGAGACTCATTTGCCTGTTTCACAAATGATCACATTTGACTAGAGATTCTGTTTGGGATTCAGTTGTGCATTCTGACAGCAATCCCTTTCAAAAAACGATACATTCTGGATGAGTTCAAAGGTGCAGGAACACTGTATTTAGGATGTCTTTGCAGATATTCTGTGTCTCTAGCTTCAACACAGTGATATATATATATATGCTCACTGATTTTTTGGTACATGCCAAGGGCAATAATCATTATGAGGATTTATTTCCAGATGTGCTAGAGGTAGTGTTGTGAAATACTTCAACACACTGGATTGCGGGTTTAAACCCCCTGCACTCTTACTCGTTAAAAACCAACAAATGCAATTCACTACTAAAAATTACTGCATTTTCTCCTCGAAAGAGCTCTCAATTAATGAAATGCCCCATTGAACTGGCCCTGATTATACAATGCAAGGAGAAGTCTTCTAAGCCAATACTTGTAACCAGAAAGAGGCTGTATTTCAATTATACAATATACAAAACAATACCATTTAACACAAAGATATAGTCCACACCTCAGCATGCACATGATGAGATTCTTGATATTAGATTAGTAAAAACAATATCAATGCACTGAGAGACGCTTAAGAATAAAGATGCATCAGCCTGACTGCATATTAGTTTTAAAGGGTTATCAGCAAATGCATTTAAAAGAAAAAATGTAAAGTCTTACCTCTTGATCGTAGTGGTGATTCAATATCCAGGACCTTAGTCAAGTCTCAGAGTTACTGTACCTCCTGTCTCAATTACAGGTGAAAAGTGAAAGGTATATTGCACTCAGCAGAAAGTTACCCCGAGCAAAGATTCCACCCATCCCAGAAAACAGCACTCCCCTTTGGCAAAGCAGTGGGTGGAGGAAGCCTTTGCTACCATTATCAAACACAGAAATCGTTATAATTTAATTTTAAAAACATGGCTAAGCATGGGTTTAAAGTATATTCAACGGTGCAGGTGCATTCAAAGAAATAGAGTTTCCCAAGCCCTCAGAAAGAATTACCATTTCTAAAGATGTCTAGTTTCAAGCATTAACATCCAAACTACCTGTCTTAGCTGGAGCAGGGAGTTTGCTAAGCCACCTGAAAGAATTACCATATCCAAAGATGTCTAGTTTCAAGCATTACCATCCAAAGTACCTGTCTTAGCTGGGCCAGGTAGTTTGCCAAGCCATGTGAAAGAATTACCATTTCCAAAGAAGTCTGTTGTAAGCCAGGTTCAATCATGACCATCCAAAATACCGGTCGTCCCTTTGGGCGAGAGGGTTTCCTGTGTGTCTAGGATGTGTTCTTCCCTTAAACTTGGCCCTGATTATACAATAAAGGATAAGTAACCAGAAAGAGGTGGTATTTCAATTTTACAGTACATAAAAAATACATATATTCCACAGCTCAGCGTGCACATGGTGAGATTCCTGATATTAGATTAATAAAAAATATCAAGGTACTGAAGCTAATTAATAAAGATGCTTTTGACTGACTGGACCTTGGAGCAAGGTGTGTAAATTACAACAGACATTTGTAGAAATGGTAATTCTTTCAGGTGGCTTGGCAAATTTACTGCCCCACCTAAGACAAGTACTTTGGATGTTAATGCTTGAAACTAGACATCACAACTGATCGTATTTTACTAGAGATTCTGTTTAGGATTCAGATGTGCATTCGGACAGCAATCCCTTTCAAGAAATGATACGTTCTGGATGAGGTCAAAGGTGCTGGAACACTGTATTTAGGATGCGATTGTGTGTCTCCTGCTTCAACGCAGTGATATACTGTATATTGATGTGTTCCTGTAATTTCTTGGTACATGCCCAGGGCAGTAAGCAGTCTGAGGATTTATTTCCAGACGGCATAGAGCAGTGAAGCAGTGAACTAGTGCAACACACTGGATCATTATATGATTAGAATCTATTCTACTTAAATTATTACATTATACACAATTTGAGTTCATTTTAAAAAGTAAAAGGTAATGAAAGGAATGCATTTTCATAAGAAAGATAATATCGATATGCATGTGATAATCGTCCTTATATCATGTAGTGCGTCATTTGCACACTTTGTGGGCTTGAAATACAAAGAAAATCATGTTCTATGGTACAAGATAAATACAAAACTTAAGCTTTTTTTAATTAGATTTGTTTATAAAGCATAAGCATTACATTACATTAATATATGTGAAAATAACATTTTAGAATCATACGTTTAGTATATTTAGTCCCTAATGCTGAAGGAAATGATCATTTGTTTAACATGCACAGGTGTGTCTCAAAGGATGCATTGCTCCTGAAGGGCTCTCAAACCCTGCATTTCAGATGCCTAGCTGTATCCTTCAAATGTGGCACCTCAGAATGACTTCTAACCTTACCTGTGGTGTCTATAATCCCTATTGCTTAATGCATGGTGAAAGCTTTGTATATATGTGTCTAACAATAAGGAATGGGCCCCTGTGACACTCATTTGCCTGTTTCACAAATTATCATATTTTACTAGAGATTCTGTTTGGGATTCAGATGTGCATTTGGACAGCAATCCCTTTCGAAGAATGTTACGTTCTGGATGAGGTCAAAGGTGCAAGAACACTGTGTTTAGGATGTGTTTGCAGTGATTCTGTGTCTCTAGCTTCAACACAGTGATATATATATATATGCTCAGTGATTTATAGGTACATGCCCAGGGCAATAAGTAGACTGAGGATTTATTTCCAGACGGCATAGAGCTTTGATGCAGTGAAGTAGTGCAACACACTTTATCATTACATTATAAGAATCTATTCTACTTAAATCATTAGGTAGGTTAGGGTTACGGTTAGGTGCAGGAGCACTGTATTTAGGATGTGTTTATATATATATATATGCTCACTGATTTTTTGGTACATGCCCAGGGCAATAATCATTATGAGGATTTATTTCCAGATGTGCTAGAGGTAGTGTTGTGAAATACTTCATCACACTGGATTGCAGGTTTAAACCCCCTGCACTCTTACTCCTTAAAAACCAACAAATGCAGATATGTAGCAATCACATTGTAACAGGGATGACTGTGACTTAATTCTTGTACTAGTAAACTTCTGGTACCTTTAGGGTACGGTGTTCCCTGAAGGGCTCTCAAACCCCGCATTTCAGATGCCTAGCTGTATCGCTGATGTGTTGCACCTCAGAATCACTTTTAAACCTTACCTCTGGTATCTTTAATCCCTATTGCCCAACGCATGGTGAACGTATTGCATACATGTGTCTGAAAATGAGCAATGGGCCCCTGAGAGACTCATTTGCCTGTTTCACAAATGATCATATTTGACTAGAGATTCTGTTTGGGATTCAGTTGTGCATTCTGACAGCAATCCCTTTCAAGAAATGATACGTTCTGGATGAGGTCAAAGGTGCTGGAACACTGTATTTCGGATGCGATTGTGTGTCTCCTGTAATGTCTTGGTACATGCCCAGGGCAGTGGCATATATAGATGTGCTCCTGTAATGTCTTGGTACATGCCCAGGGCAGTAAGCAGTCTGAGGATTTATTTCCAGACGGCATAGAGCAGTGAAGCAGTGAAGTAGTGCAACACACTGGATCATTATATTATTAGAATGTATTTGTTTAACATGCACGGGTCTGTCTCAATGGATGCAGTGCTCCTTAAAGGGCTCTCAAACCCTGCATTTCAGATGCCTAGCTGTGTCCCTCACATGTGGCACCTCAGAATGACTTCTACTTTATTCTACCTAAATTATTACATTATACCCAATTTGAGTTCATTTTTAAAAGTAAAAGGTAATGAAAGGAATGGAAGATATGTAGCAATCACATTGTAACAGGGGTGGCAGTGACTTAATGCTTGTACTAAGCATTAGTACCTAAGTCCACTAGTTGACTTCTGGTACCTTTAGGGTACGGTGTTCCCTGAAGGGCTCTCAAACCCCGCATTTCAGATGCCTAGCTGTATCGCTGATGTGTTGCACCTCAGAATCACTTTTAAACCTTACATCTGGTATCTTTAATCCCTATTGCTCAACGCATGGTAAAAGTATTGCATACATGTGTCTGAAAAAGAGCAATGGGCCCATGAGAGACTCATTTGCCTGTTTCACAAATGAACATATTTGACTAGAGATTCTGTTTGGGATTCAGTTGTGCATTCTGACTGCAATCCCTTTCAAAAAACGATACATTCTGGATGAGTTCAAAGTTGCAGGAACACTGTATTTATGATGTGTTTGCAGTTATTCTGTGTCTCTAGCTTCAACACAGTGATATATATATATATATGCTCACTGATTTTTTGGTACATGCCCAGGGCAATAATCATTATGAGGATTTATTTCCAGATGTGCTAGAGGTAGTGTTGTGAAATACTTCATCACACTGGATTGCAGGTTTAAACCCCCTGCACTCTTACTCCTTAAAAACCAACAAATGCAGACACATATTCGCATCCGAAATACAGTGTTCCAGCACCTTTGACCTCATCCAGAACGTATCATTTCTTGAAAGGGATTGCTGTCCGAATGCACATCTGAATCCCAAACAGAATCTCTAGTAAAATACGATCAGTTGTGATGTCTAGTTTCAAGCATTAACATCCAAAGTATCTGTCTTAGGTGGGGCAGTAAATTTGCCAAGCCACCTGAAAGATTTACCATTTCTAAAGATGTCTGTTGTAATTTACACACCTTGCTCCAAGGTCCAGTCAGTCAAAAGCATCTTTATTAATTAGCCTCAGTGCCTTGATATTTTTAATTAATCTAATATCAGGAATGTGATATTGTATCACTGTGGAATGTATGTATTTTTTATGTACTGTAAAATCGAAATACCACCTCTTTCTGGTTACTTATCCTTTATTGTATAATCAGGGCCAAGTTTAAGGGAAGAACACATCCTAGACACACAGGAAACCCTCTCGCCCAAAGGGACGACCGGTACTTTGGATGGTCATGATTGAACCTGGCTTACAACAGACTTCTTTGGAAATGGTAATTCTTTCACATGGCTTGGCAAACTACCTGGCCCAGCTAAGACAGGTACTTTGGATGGTAATGCTTGAAACTAGACATCTTTGGATATGGTAATTCTTTCAGGTGGCTTAGCAAACTCCCTGCTCCAGCTAAGACAGGTAGTTTGGATGTTAATGCTTGAAACTAGACATCTTTAGAAATGGTAATTCTTTCTGAGGGCTTGGGAAACTCTATTTCTTTGAATGCACCTGCACCGTTGAATATACTTTAAACCCATGCTTAGCCATGTTTTTAAAATTAAATTATAACGATTTCTGTGTTTGATAATGGTAGCAAAGGCTTCCTCCACCCACTGCTTTGCCAAAGGGGAGTGCTGTTTTCTGGGATGGGTGGAATCTTTGCTCGGGGTAACTTTCTGCTGAGTGCAATATACCTTTCACTTTTCACCTGTAATTGAGACAGGAGGTACAGTAACTCTGAGACTTGACTAAGGTCCTGGATATTGAATCACCACTACGATCAAGAGGTAAGACTTTACATTTTTTCTTTTAAATGCATTTGCTGATAACCCTTTAAAACTAATATGCAGTCAGGCTGATGCATCTTTATTCTTAAGCGT
The DNA here is from genome assembly GCF_055471065.1 of Atractosteus spatula. Taxonomy (NCBI): domain Eukaryota; kingdom Metazoa; phylum Chordata; class Actinopteri; order Semionotiformes; family Lepisosteidae; genus Atractosteus; species Atractosteus spatula. The sequence continues at coordinate 430,760 of NW_028296664.1, read as the reverse complement.
CTCTCAGTGCATTGATATTGTTTTTACTAATCTAATATCAAGAATCTCATCATGTGCATGCTGAGGTGTGGACTATATCTTTGTGTTAAATGGTATTGTTTTGTATATTGTATAATTGAAATACAGCCTCTTTCTGGTTACAAGTATTGGCTTAGAAGACTTCTCCTTGCATTGTATAATCAGGGCCAGTTCAATGGGGCATTTCATTAATTGAGAGCTCTTTCGAGGAGAAAATGCAGTAATTTTTAGTAGTGAATTGCATTTGTTGGTTTTTAACGAGTAAGAGTGCAGGGGGTTTAAACCTGCAATCCAGTGTGTTGAAGTATTTCACAACACTACCTCTAGCACATCTGGAAATAAATCCTCATAATGATTATTGCCCTTGGCATGTACCAAAAAATCAGTGAGCATATATATATATATCACTGTGTTGAAGCTAGAGACACAGAATATCTGCAAAGACATCCTAAATACAGTGTTCCTGCACCTTTGAACTCATCCAGAATGTATCGTTTTTTGAAAGGGATTGCTGTCAGAATGCACAACTGAATCCCAAACAGAATCTCTAGTCAAATGTGATCATTTGTGAAACAGGCAAATGAGTCTCTCAGGGGCCCATTGCTCATTTTCAGACACATGTATGCGATACTTTCACCATGTGTTGAGCAATAGGGATTAAAGATACCAGATGTAAGGTTTAAAAGTGATTCTGAGGTGCAACACATCAGCGATACAGCTAGGCATCTGAAATGCGGGGTTTGAGAGCCCTTCAAGGAACACCGTACCCTAAAGGTACCAGAAGTCCACTAGTGGACTTTGGTACTAATGCTTAGTACAAGCATTAAGTCACTGTCACCCCTGTTACAATGTGATTGCTACATATCTGCATTTGTTGGTTTTTAAGGAGTAAGAGTGCAGGGGGTTTAAACCTGCAATCCAGTGTGATGAAGTATTTCACAACACTACCTCTAGCACATCTGGAAATAAATCCTCATAATGATTATTGACTTGGGCATGTACCAAAAAATCAGTGAGCATATATATATATCACTGTGTTGAAGCTAGAGACACAGAATATCTGCAAAGACATCCTAAATACAGTGTTCCTGCAACTTTGAACTCATCCAGAATGTATTGTTTTTTGAAAGGGATTGCTGTCAGAATGCACAACTGAATCCCAAACAGAATCTCTAGTCAAATGTGATCATTTGTGAAACAGGCAAATGAGTCTCTCAGGGGCCCATTGCTCATTTTCAGACACATGTATGCGATACTTTCACCATGTGTTGAGCAATAGGGATTAAAGATACCAGAGGTAAGGTTTAAAAGTGATTCTGAGGTGCAACACATCAGCGATACAGCTAGGCATCTGAAATGCGGGGTTTGAGAGCCCTTCAGGGAACACTGTACCCTAAAGGTACCAGAAGTCCATTAGTGGACTTATGTACTAATGCTTAGTACAAGCAAAAAGTCACTGTCACCCCTGTTACAATGTGATTGCTACATATCTTTCATTCCTTTCATTACCTTTTACTTTTAAAAATGAACTCAAATTATGTATAATGTAATAATTTAAGCAGAATAAAGTAGAAGTCATTCTGAGGTGCCACATGTGAGGGATACAGCTAATCATCTGAAATGCAGGGTTTGAGAGCCCTTTCAGGAGCACTGCATCCATTGAGACAGACCCGTGCATGTTAAACAAATAGATTCTAATAATATAATGATCCAGTGTGTTGCACTACTTCACTGCTTCACTGCTCTATGCCGTCTGGAAATATATCCTCAGACTGCTTACTGCCCTGGGCATGTACCAAGACATTACAGGAGCACATCTATATATGCCACTGCGTTGAAGCAGGAGACACACATTCGCATCCGAAATACAGTGTTCCAGCACCTTTGACCTCATCCAGAACGTATCATTTCTTGAAAGGGATTGCTGTCCGAATGCACATCTGAATCCCAAACAGAATCTCTAGTAAAATACGATCATTTGTGAAACAGGCAAATGAGTCTCTCAGGGGCCCATTGCTCATTTTCAGACACATGTATGCAATACTTTTACCATGCGTTGAGCAATAGGGATTAAAGATACCAGAGGTAAGGTTTAAAAGTGATTCTGAGGTGCAACACATCAGCGATACAGCTAGGCATCTGAAATTCGGGGTTTGAGAGCCCTTCAAGGAACAGTTTGAAGTGCAGGAACACTGTGTTTGCAGTTATTCTGTGTCTCTAGCTTCAACACAGTGATATATATATATGCTCACTGATTTTTTGGTACATGCCCAGGGCAATAATCATTATGAGGATTTATTTCCAGAGGTGCTAGAGGTAGTGTTGTGAAATACTTCACTACACTGGATTGCAGGTTTAAACCCCCTGCACTCTTACTCCTTAAAAAACAACAAATGCAGATATGTAGCAATCATATTGTAGCAGACACTCGTTTGCCTTTTTCACAAATGATCATATTTTTCTAGAGATTCTGTTTGGGATACGGATGTGCATTCTGACAGCAATCTCTTTCAAAAAATGATTTTACCTTATCGCGGCTTTGCCCTTCTTGCCTCTTTGGACAAGATCTCCATCTTGTGGTCGTTGTTGGTAATGTCTGGACAATATCTCCATCTTGTGGTCGTTGTTGGTAATGTCTTCTTATGCCCTTTTTTATTTCAATTCTCTATTAGTTGATTCTAGAATCTCTACAATAGAGTTGAAAACATCAGTTTTATAGCAGACAATATGACATTATTTATAGTCCAATTAGGAATTTATTACCCTGTTTTTAACATAATAACAAATTAAAATTGATTTAAACTAAGTTTGGAACACCAGGGAACATAAAAAAAGATTTTTAGGAAAACCATGAGGTTCTCTGTGTCCTATGCCTGTAAGGGGAGGAAGCTAGAATCCTTTGATTTTTCAAAATTTGAAAATAAACATCATATAACAACAGCTTTCATTCCTAGGAGTGAAAAATAACCATTTTTGAAGACATAGTAGTTTCTAAAACACTACAATGAAGTTAAAAACATCAGTTATATTACATTATTTTTAGTGAAATTAGTCATTTATTTCACTATTTTTAAAATAATCTCTAATTAGAAGTGATTAGAATTAAGTTTGGAACAACAAGGAACACAAAAAAAAAGATTTTAAGAAAAAAATTATGTCTTCAGTGCCAGGTGCCTGCAAGGGGAGAAAGCTAGAATCCTACCCAGGCTCCTGGAGCTCTGGCCTGGCTAAAGGAGGCCGAA
>NW_028296664.1:297500-370000 GCF_055471065.1 Atractosteus spatula | reverse complement strand
AAGACAGGGGATTTAACCTCCACTAATTTAGACGGCTAGCAATAGACAAAGAAATGTTGACAATACCTGGTTGTAATGTCAAGACGTATGTTGAGGAGCTGGAGGATATGATCCAGTTCATGCCTGAAGCTATGTGTCACGATCGCTCAGCCCTTCCTTGTTTTCTCCCATTACCAGCACCTGTTCCCTATTTCTGTTCTCCCTTAAAAGCCAGACGCAGACCTCACTCCTGGTTCCTCATTGAATCCTGTTTCGTGAGATCCCGGGGTCCAGCTGCGTCTGGCTCCGTTACGGTTTTAACTTTCTGTTACTGATTCCCCCCACTGGATCCGACCTGGTTTCTGTTCCTTATCCCCCCGGATGGATCGCCTGGCCATGGACTTTTGCCTCCGTTTTTGATTACCCGTTTGGATTTTCTATATGGATTGTTCGCCCCGGACTCACTTCCCCTGGACACCTGCACTCTTTGGACACTCCCCCTGTCTCTATACCCTCTGCTGCATAACTTTTTCCCCAGTGTTTCCTCACAAATCCGGATCGTGTCATCTGCATAGGGCCCGGAAAGAACTACTCGTGACACTATGGAACCACAGAAAGTTATTTTAGTCAGAAAAACTACCAGCAGGGCAGTACATGAGTAGATGGCAAGGCAGGAACCATGGATCTGTAACAGTTTTGATGTCAAACTATGATATAGGAATATTTTTCCCATATTGGTCAGGTATTGGCTGTTGCTGCTTTCCACTGGGTTAAGCACGGATGTCTGAGTCTCCTCATGAGATTTACAACAGGATCAGATGCACTTATTTTGCTGGGTAGAATTGTGTCAGTGATGAAGAGAGAGCAGGCATATTATGCCTACCCCAGCATACGATTGAAATCATGCTGTCAAGGGATTCCTTAACCAGAAGGTGTAATGAGCGGCCTTGAGCAATGAGAGCGAATGTCATGCATACAGTCCAACCATGTGCTCCAGATGACCGCTCTGTGCAGGGTCAAATAGGCCCCACTACCACACCATCCCTAAGGGGTTCACAGAGCAGATTTAAGAACAACTAGAAAAGACAGACACACTGGAAACAGAGGAGCACACTTTCAGACACCCTTTCTGGCCAAGATGCGAATTTAGTGGGAGACAGGAACACAGCTTTACAATAATGCTGAGGAGTCAGCAGAGGACCTGAAGAAAGAGGATATAACATCGATGCAGTTTGGAGAGGATAAAAATGAACAGATGCGGGCAGTGCTCCAATAATTTCACCCACAGCGGATATAAACCAAGAAACACTGTAAAATCACTGGATACTTTCTGTTGCATATCAGTCATATTTTTGAACTATAATACATAAGAATAGATTGGAAGATGGCATTTCTGCTTTTATTATATATATGATTTATAAAGACCTGTTGTTAGACAGTGACTTTACAAACTGACCTGGAAGGTGGAGCTTCATTCTTGGCAGAGATAGAAAGAGCGGGGGAGCTAATTCACCTGCTCGTGTCAGCGAGGGGCCCCCACAGGCCACAGGAACTTCCCCTCCATTCCTGGGAAGGAAGCCGCAGCTGGGGTGATCCGCGGGAATGGCCTGGCATGTGTCCAGATTCGCCGCCGTGGCCGATGGCTTGCTCCCCCGGCACCCTGGCTGTCCCCCCACCCTCCCCCCACAAGGAAGGGAGGGGGGCCACGGCACACGGTGCCTCGTCCAGCCAAGACTCGCTCCCAGCCCCGCTTTGCACCCCAACCCGACTGACCCAGCCCTTTAAACCAATCCTTATGCCGAAGTTACGGATCTGACTTGCCAACATTTTTTACCAACACCGTGGAACCCTGCTGCATACTACAAGCTTAAAACTCAATGCACATGAAAGCAGAGAATCAGAGTTTTCATTTAATGTCTATTATCCCCACTTTTAAACTTAGCATCATGTCTGCCTGTATAAAAATGGGTGTCCAATATTTTTTAATATTATTAATGGATGGCATATTTTCATTAATATCTCTGAAATGATACATATTAATAGGTTTAAACCAAGCGCATGTGAAAGCAGTGTTGTAACAGAAAGAAGAGTTTATTGCATGCAAGGAATAATGGAACCAAAGTCTTTTTTCCCGCAAGAAACAACAAAAGAAGTATTGTTCAAAGTGCCGGTACAAACTTTCAGTTTCAATATTTTTTTTTGTTTTTATTTTTCTTATACAAATAGAACAGGAAAAGTTTTGTAGTTAAAGCCCACAATGTGTCCTAATGATACAATATATGATCTAAGGAAGATTATCACTGGAATATCAACATTGTTTTCCTCATAAAAATGCCTTTCATTTTGTTTTATTTTTTAAATGAACTCACATTATGTATAGTAGTGGCCTTCAATTGAAAAACAATCTAACACTGCTGAATGAACAATTCAAATCTATAAAAATAAAATCACAAAATTGAGAATTAATTTTTAATTCAAAATAATTTTCAAAATTTTCCTCAAAATAAGACATTACTAACAATGACCACAAGCTGGAAATATTACGTCAAATGAATAGAAATGCATTGATTTTTTAAAAAAAATACTGTTTGTTTTCTAAATGAAAAAGCAAAACATTTATGCTGTAGTGCGGTTTATTAGTTAACTTTTTGCTATGAATCTACTAAGCAAGAGCTGCTTATGTTGCTTCTTAGTCGGTATGGAACTCTAAAGAGCACTGGAGTAAGGAACTCTGTTCTGTTGACATTGCCTGTGATTAATACCTGGGACACATACCCACAAATGACATAAAATATATCAATCACATAGTATTGAGGGCAGAGCCACAGGATCACTGCAATGGAGCCTGCTAACAGCTTTTACATGCTGAACTGTGACCATCATGCTTGCTTGAGCACAGATGCTTCCCCCCTGTACTTACCCCCAAATGGTGAATGTTTATCCATTTGGTGAATGTTTACACAAAACTCCTGATGAGAAAGGAAGGTTTCTATTTTCTGGAGTTACATCAAAGACAGAATTTGTCATTTCTTAAAACGCCTGTCGGCCCGACTGCAGATCTGCAGGCAAAAATTAAGCTGTAGTAAAATACGGTAATTCTTGCAGCAAGCACAGGTATGTGTGAAAAAGCATAGTGATCTGTCTCAGAGACCTGTAAGCCTGAAATACTTTGTTCATTGCATTATCCCAGTGGGCGAAAGACGTATAATATACATCTATTAAATGCATACCTTAGACAAATAAATGTGGTCCGCAATTCGTCTAGAATGAAATTCTAATATACGTCTATCGTTATACGTCAGTTATACATCTATGATTTTATGTTCATTTTACATAAATGGTTGGAGTTCTATTATACGGATAACTTTAGAGGACTATTATACTTATATGGTAAGAGGTCCATTATACGGATAACTTTAGAGGTCTATTATACGGATAACTTTAGAGGACTATTATACATATATGGTTAGAGGTCTATTATACATCAAAGATAGGTATTACAGGTGTAGAAACTAGTAAATCAAGCCAATGATTGGGTTTAGAAATTTATTCTGAAAATACACATTCACACCTGAAAAATATGTATTTCAAATTATACATTGTATACAATCAATCAACAATCAACATATGGGCAATAATCATAAAAAACACAACTAGTCTTAAACTTCAGCTACAAATTCTGGTAACATGGCAATATACAGTATAGTAATGACAAACACAAACTAATTACATTAACACACTAACTCAAAACCACATTTTGATTCAAATATAAATTTTAAAATGTACAACTTCTATATTTCCAAGAAAAAAAATATTACAATGGAAGTTAAGACGATTTTTGTCCACCATTTGCAAAGCCTGTCTAATTGTCCTAACAGTTAGAACCAGAATCCTATTATTTTCAGTGTCCAGATCTCCAGGCCCCCTGCCTTGCATATGTATTTTTCAAATAACGCATTGCGTGCTCCTTTATTTCTTTTTCAGTCGATGTAGGGTGGGACTTCAGCACCGCAGCTAGGAGAAAATCATATAATATTACTACCCAAATAAATGATGATTAATATCTTCTTTAGTATAATCTCAAAAATGAACCATTAAGGTTTACTAAGCTCAAAGCTGAAATAAACAAATAAAATTTGGCTTGCATCATAGCAGTTGAGCAAACCAAAGTTTAAAAGTACAACATAGAATAAAAATAATAAGAGAAACGGCAAAACGATTTTGTGTCTTCTTCCCCTTCACACTATTTTTATGTGCCATTTTTTGCTTATTAACCTACTATTTTAATCAAAATAATATTAAGTAAGATCTGAATGTATTCAGATAGTATTATTATTATTATTATTTATACTTACTCGTCAAAAGAGGATTGCTGAGATATTTGCGGATTTCTTCTACGATTGAAAAACGTGGCCAAAATGGTGACCAACGAATACTAGCAATGCATTGTGGTATATAACCGGAAAATATGCTGGGTTAGATATTTTCTCAACCGATGTGTTTATTAATGTTGTCGATATTATGGTTGAAATTTAACATTGATAATACATCGCGGCTACGTGCCCCCTGCTATGTGCTGATGTGCAATTTTAACGCATGCAGTTAGTAAGGATCGGGCACTGTTGTATGGTATTATATATAATGACATTATGGAATAGGATGGGGACAGGCCTGGCATCACGGAGGGAGGGAGGAGTGTCGCCCCTTCAGTTTTGGGCAAAATGATTTACTTAACTTAACTTGCGCCCTAAAAAATAGTTGTACTTTGTCAATGATCAGACAACACTAATTGACACTAACAGTCACTCGGACTGTTTGATGTGCAGGAGGGCTATCCGTCCAAGAATGGCACATATCAGTGTCGTTATTGAGTGTCAACATTACGATCCTGTTTGCTCAGGTGGACCGATTCCTTGCAGTAGTTTATCCTTATACTTAAAATCGTTATATAACTAGGACTAGTTATAGTAGTCTGTGCTTTCTGTTGGTTTTACAACTATTTTTTCTTAACGATTCAGAGCCTCCGTCGACGTAGCTGCAAAAATGAACGCTTGTGGTACTTTTCGCTCCAGACAATACCAGATTGCTAGTCGTTATCTTCTATCATGAAGCACTAATCAATGGCATGGCTGCGAGATTTCATTTGGGTAGCTGCACTGTACAGCTCCGTTTCAACCTAAATATTACCCCCCCTCAGAATTTCAGACGCCCCCCTACAGAGTTTTCCCCGGGCACCGCACGCTGATGGGGAATGGGGTGTACAGGAAATGGTATCAACTTTTCTCAAGAAAATCAAAATAGAAAATCTATAGGCACTCAAACATTTTACTGTTTTTTTCAGGCAGGTGGCAAGACCCCCTCTGCAAAACCCTTGTATGCAAAGCTGTCCCAGTGGGCAGTGATTCGTCGAATATACGTATATATCATGGCGAAAATACGGCTATATGTATATATACGTCGCCGCGATGTATAATCAACGTTGATTTGCAACCGTAAAATCGTCGACATTAATAAACGCATATATAACGTTGAAAACACATCTAACGCAGTGCCTGAGGCTTTTTACTGTATATAAAAATAAAATCACCAAATAGATAATTGAAATAAACATTTTCCCTCAACATAAGACATTACTAACAATGACCACAAGGTGGAGATATTGTCCTTACAAGTTAGGAAAGGCAAAAATGAGAAAAGGTAAAGGGAATAGAAATGCATAGAATTAAAAAAAAACTTGTTTTTTTTTTATCTTTGTAGTTCAAGCCCACAAAGTGTCCTAATGATGCAATACATGATCTATGGAAGATTATCACGGGAATATGAACATTGTTTTCCTCATAAAAATGCATTCCTTTTAATTTATTTCATCTTTAAAATAAACTCAGATTATGTATAGTAGTGGCCTTCAATTTTTAAAAAATCTAGCACTGCTGAATAAACAATTCAAATCAATAAAAATAAAATCACCAGAGAAATGAAAAAAAAATCCCTCAAAATAAGACATTATAACAATGACCACTCCACTCTGGAGTATGGAACTCTATTCTGTTGACATTGTCTGCGATTAATACCTGGGTCAAATACCCACACTTGACATGAAATATATAAATCACATAATACTGATGGCAGAGCCACAGGATCACTGCACAAAACTTCACTAAAAACACTTTCCCTGCTCATTTGACATGATCCAGAATTTGTCATTCCTTAAAAGACCTGTCTGCCCGACTGCAGATCAAAAATGGAAGCTCTAGTAAAATATGATAATTTGGGGCAGCAAGCACAGGTTTCTGTCAATGGGGACAGCGCTCCGTCTCCGAGACCTGTAAGCAAGACTATGATGCTATACATCTGTATATGTTGGGTTTTGAAGGAGATGCAGTGCTATAGGGCTAGGCTTGTGAACCTGTGGGTTTTTGTACTTCACAACACTATTTCTGGCTCATCTGGAGCTAATTCCTGATCCTGATAATTGCCCAGGGTATGTACCAATAAATCACAGGAGCATATATATATATCACTTTGTTGAAGCTAAAATTCGGTAATTTTTGTAGCAAGCATAGGTATGTGTCAAAAAGCATAGTGCTCTCTCTCAGAGGCCTGTAAGCAATACGTTGTTCATTGCATTTTGCAATTTTTTTTTCACATATGTTAATGAAATCAGATCTTAAGTGTTGTTTATGAAACAAAACTAATTAAAATAAATGCTTTTGTTTTTATTTTTCTTGTATCACAGAACAGAATTTTTTTTTGTAGTTCAAGCCCACAATGTGTTCTAATGCAATACATGAACTAAGGAAGAATATCATGGGACTGTCAGTGTTGGTTTCCTCATAAAAATGTATTCCTTTCATTTCATTTTATTTTTTTAAAGAAACTTACGTTACTATGACAGTTCCATTGAACTTAGGGAAAAAAATCTTGCACTGCCGAATGCAGAATTCAAATCTATTACATTAAAATCACCTAATAGAGAATTGAAGTCAAAACCTGCCCTCAAAGTAAGACATTACCAACAATGACCACAAGGTGGAGATATTGACCTCCCATGTTAAGAATGGTAAAGCTGTATTAAGGTAAAAGGAATAGAAATGCATTGAATTTTAAAAAAAAATACCTATTTTTATTTCTAAAGGAAAAGCCAAAACAGTTATGCTATAGTGCGGTTTTGCTGATACCTTTGTACTATTATGTACTCTATTATAACTCTAAAGCACTCTGGAGTATGAAGCACTGTGCCCATTGAGTTAAACCTGTGCATGTTGCACAAATTATCATTGCATTGTGTATAAATGACTAAATATACTAAAAGTATGATTTTAAAATGTTTTTATTTCACTTATGTTTATTAAATAAATTATGATGTGTTTTAAAAACAAATCTAATTAAAATAAATACTTTTGTTTTATCTTGCACCATAGAACATTAAAATCTTTGTAGTTCAAACCCACAAAGTATCCTAATGATGCAATACATGATCTAAGGAAGATTATCACGGTAATATCAACATTGTTTTCCTCATAAAAATGCATTCCTTTCATTTCGTTTTAATTTTAAAATAAACTCACATTATGTATAGAGTGGCCTTCAATTAAAAAAAATCTAGCACTGCTGAATGCACAATTCAAATCTATAAAAATAAAATCACCAAATAGAGAATTTAAATAAAGATTTTCTCTCAATATAAGGCATTACTAACAATGACCACAAGTCAGTTAGGAAAGGCAAAAATGAGAAAAGGTAAAAGGAATAGAAATGCACTGAATTAAAAAAAACTGTTTTTTTTTTCTAAACGAAAAAGCGAAACAGTTAGGCTGTTGTGCGGTTTCACTGTTACTTTTGTGCTATGACATCCACAGATCAACACCAAAAGTGTAAGTAAAATATGATAATTTTGGACAGCAAGCACAGGTTTCTGTCAACGGGGACAGCGCTCTGTCTCTGAGACCTGTAAGCAGTACTATGGTGCTATACACCTGTATATGTTGGGTTTTGAAGGAGATGCAGTGCAGTGGGTCTAGGCTTGTGATCCTGTGGGTTGCTGTACTTCACAACACTATCTCTGGCCCACCTGTAGCTAAATCCTGATCCTGATTATTGCCCTGGGCATGTACCAATAAATCACAGGAGCATATACAGTATATATATATATCACTGTGTTGAAGCTGGAGACACAGAATCACTGCAAACACGTCACTGAATACACTTTTCCAGGTTTTTTTTATATGATCCAGAATTTGTCATTTCTTAAAACACCTGTCGGCCAGACTGCAGATCTGCAGCCAAAATGTAAGCTCTAATAAAATATGACAATTCGTGAAATATGCACAGGATTTTCTCAAAGGGTGTCACAGTGCTCTATGTCAGACACCTGTAAGCAATACTTTCGTCATGCATTCAGCAATAGGAACTGAGTATACCAGAGGTAAGGTTTAAAACTCAAATATTCCCAAGACAAAACACTATGCGACATCTGCCCAGCTCTTGTTCTTATTGAAAGTTTTGGAATTAAGAGGTCTAATTGTCACCACTTTTAAAAAACTGTTGACTTTATCTTAATGTTTTAAAAGAGCAATCACTCCACTGAAAACATAGTTTTCAAATTAGTTCATGATTAGTGGAGCAATGCAAAGAATCTTTTTCAATGTAAGACATCTGCTTTTGGGTCAGTTTAAATTAAACAAACTCTCAAATCTTTTTGAGATGATGTGTTAAAGTAATTATTGATTTATGAATTTAATCTTTACACACAAAGGCGATATTCACTGTCAGAAGATGGATGATGGCCCAGCATTCCCAGAACGGACACTGGAGTTTCCAGCAGCACTAGACGAGCAACTGCTTGGGAAGAGACATTGACTGAGACTGACAGGACTTCATGAACAACACCAAGAACAGAGCCTTCAAGATGAGTCTAGATAACAATTCCTTAATCCTTTCAGTGAAGGTTTCTGAAAAGGCGAAGGACTACAGCAATTATTTTTGGACTACAGAGATAATTTAAAACCTCGTTAAGAAGTTAAGCATTTGATAAAAAGACATTTTAAGTGGTTTATCTTTACAAGAATATTTTAAAGTTTAATTGCAGTCTCCATAGTTTTCTAAGCTTCGTTTATCTACTTTTCTACTGTCTCTTATCCCCTCCTGGTATCCTAGCTGTTGGAGAACAAGACATGTCATCTTCAAAACAATGACACAAACAATACTGAGATGGATTTCAAGTCACAAGAAGACACTATCTTTAATATTTAAAAGAAAATATGTTCAACATACTGTAAGATGACCAGGGGTAGGGTCATTCACAACAGGTATTTTCAGAATGACCTACTTAATATACTAGATATAGACCTAAGCAAAATGGCTGCCAAGAAGAATCAGCTGACCCGCATATGGAAAGGGTTTACCCTGAGAAACAATGAGACACAGCTGAGCCTCATCAGGAACCAAAATATAAGTGCCCCGAAAGCATTGAACAGGGTGGAAGCCGATAAGGTGAATGTGGTTTGGAGGAAGAGAGAGGAAAGAGGATTGTGTTAAAGATCGGACTAAAGAATAACAGACTACTGAAAGGAGATATGGTTTATGGTTTTCGGATTGCAGATTGTGGATAAGGATACATCGTGGATTGGTTTTATTACGGACTTTTGGAACTCGGATCAGATCAGGATTAAGAGAACGAATTACTAACTGGACTTGGAAGATATTTGGACGGAAGAAACGCCACGGAACATAAGAAAGAAAAGTGTCGTGTGAGTACTTCCCTCATTTACATAAACTTTCGCCTGGAGACACCACAATACTTACAAAGTATTTTCTGGAACTGGTCAGTTATCCAACCACTCCAGAGCCCATCCTTCATGCTGAAATGATTTCCTTGAAACTCTGTAATCAAAGAGGAGCTCTTCTCCCTCAACAATATCCCTCTTCGCTATAAACAGAATTGTCATGATGGGCTGTCCGTTGATTATGAACGACTCTCTAACAGCCTTGATGTCGTCTTTTTTTCTTAGAGGAATTTATCCGCCTTCCGATCGTGTCCTTATCCGGGTGGAAGTTGCATTGTTCTTCACAAGCATCCATGCACGTTTTTGTGCATGTCCATCAAAAAAGAACAGACATCTCATCTCTGCCTCTGCCATCTGTGCCATTAGGACTTCTGCAGCTGTCTTTGTGATGACCTTGCCATGGTAATCACACACCACCACTCCCTTCTGGAAACACCTGGAAGTCACAACCTTCTTCTCCTTCACTGGATCGTCAGTGATGCTCAGGCCTCTTCAGGTTTTAATTTGCCTTTCATTTGGTTGTGCATATTTGTTGGGCTTCCACTTCTCAAGCACTTCAGATGCTGTTGGTGTATTTGCAGTCCAGCCCATCTTTTGAAAATAGCTGGTCACCTGGTCTTCTGTTGGTAACTGTCTAGAGTAATGGTCTGGAATGAAAACCAGAACAGAAACCCTCAGAACTGATTCCAAATTCACTTTGTCGGTTTCTCTGTGAAAAGAATTGATTTGTAAACTTACCAATAATGTTCTGCAGTCTCATCTTCCTCTGATCTGATCTCCACCTGTCGTAACAGTGTCGGTCATGACTTCCACTCAGTCTCAGGCGCTCTTTCTTTCTGGGAAGCTGCCCATCTAACGACACTGGAAACTCCCGTGTCAGCTCCTAGAAGGCTGTGCCATCATCCATCTTCGGATTTCCAAATCCTGCAGCTGCAACAGTGGATGCTGGTGTTGATCTGATTAAAAAACGAATATTAGATCACAATAATCTGACTTCAGTGGCTGAGCAGATGTTGTCATGTGTAAGCATCCTCTAGTGTTTCTCTGCAGTACCATCGGAGTGGGCCAGATAATCCGCCACGATGTTCTTCTGACCATCTGTGAGCCTCTATGTGGCCGTCTCAAATCCCTTCCTGGCAGCCTGGCTGATAGTGAATGGGAGATGGTATCCACAAAACAAACACATGCACACAGTGTATGATTGTTTCCAAGCTACAGACAGTTTGATTAATATTTAGAATACATACACTTGGCTGGGTGCTAAGCTTTTGTAGGACGAGGCAGCTGGGATCCCAATGAGGACTCACAAGTAGGGGATGGTGTGGAAGAGAGGTGCACAAGACAAATGTGAAACATGAGGAGGTGTCATCAAGAATGATGACGATTTAGTGCTGCTGAGGCTGTTTGAATTTGATGTTTGCCATTCACTAACTCTTGTTCCATATGGAGTTACTGAAGAGAAGTTGGGGTGGAGATCAAATTCCACTCTCACACTTCCACTGTCCAATCTCTCTGACTGAACACAGAGCTGAGAGCATCTTCTCCCTCACCCTTCCCTCCAGTCCAGGATCACTGGCGCAGCAGGTCTGCTTTAGACGGATCCATAAAAAACAGGAATGTGGAAACATTGTCTATCTTAAAAAATGTTTTTAGGCTTTATTTTTAGGACAGGCACAATCTCAGATGGGTGAATTCTGTGCAAATGAGTTAAAATATGTACTTTGTGAGTCTCTGCCCAGTTTTAAATACCTCCTGAGAGCAGTTTACCACACCCAGGTCCTTGATAAGGTACTGTGAAATGGAAATCTAATAAGTAAATTGATTCTTAAAATGTAGAGAGCTATGCAAAAAATATATTGGTGCTGATAACGCCAAGGTCGCGGGTGCAGGACGTGGGCAGTTTTGTCCAACGGTGTGTTGAAAGCTGCTCGTGGTCAGCTCCAGACTCGAGGGGAGTTAAATATAATGCCACCCTCCAGGCCAGTTGGTGCCCATACTCAGCAATCCTTCAAACCTGGAGGACAGTGTATCTCACAGCTCCAGATGATCAGATGGGTGCATTATTTTTAACTTCCCTCGAGTCTGGAGCTGACCATGAGCAGCTTTCAACACACCGTTGGACAAAACTGCCCACGTCCTGCACTAGAGGGGGTGCCCAGCTCCCTCTGGGCAGCTCACAAATATGATGTGGGATTAATAGAGGGGGCTTCCCCGCTCGAAGTAAAACCCAAGTCCACTTATAGGCCGAGTAAGCCCCAGTATCCGCTCAGGCCAGACGCTGAAATTGGGCTCAAACCTGTGGTTGAACAGCTGGTCGCAGCAGGAATTTTGATTCCCTGCCCAACATCTCCCTGTAACACTCCACTGTTCCCCATAAAAAAGGCTGATGGGGAATCCTGGCGCCCGGTGCAAGATTTAAGAGCAGTAAATGCAGCCATATATGCTCGAGCTCCTGTAGTTCCAAATCCAACCCCTATTTTGTCATCTATCCCTGAGGACTCAAAAGTTTTTTCTGTAATAGATTTGGCAAATGCATTTTTTAATATCCCAGTACAAGGAAAAAAGTATACTTGGACTCGTATGCCTCAGGGGTATGCCGAGGCTCCTACTGTATTTTCTTCTGCATTACAGGAGTGTCTCTCAGGGTTTGGTTTTAAAAACGGTAGTACACTAGTGCAGTATGTTGACGATTTGTTGATTTACTCTTGTAGTGGTTTGATGGGTTTACTGAGACAATTATTAATTGTAACAGTAATCACGAGGCTGTTCGTTGTAGCTTTTAGAAAATCAATCGTCAGAACAACTAACAACGCACTCACACGGGTTCAATACACGAGATACATTTATTAATATAAATTGTGCACCAAAGATATACTAGTCTGCCTGGATATGAGCGGCAGACCTTACTGTGAGGGTTATCAATATACAAGGTATATAATCTCGAAGAGATGCAAACACAAAGAGATACACAACAGAGAATATATGTCAATATATATCGTTCGGTTACCAAATCGCTAATCAGTGTTATTACCCACTGTTACTCTAAACTCGGAAGTAAATACATTACTCATGAATTAAATTGATAACAACTTGTGTTGAGGTACACTTGAATTCTCGAGACGCAATGTAGAACATGGGGTTTACTTATCCACCGTGTATGGATTTGGAATCTCCCGGCACGAACACCAAACCAGCTGACAGGCTCTGTTGCAGCCTCTGTTGCAGCAGTTGTCTAATGGGCGTTGTGTCGGCGTCCTCTGGCTACCGGCCAACCAGTCAAGGCGCAGCTCGGAGTAGGACGGGCGGAGGAATCTGACTGTGGCGCGCAGGGCAGTTGTTGCTCCGAGGGGATCTACCAGCAGTCCGGCTGGCTAGTAGAAAGTCTCTATGCACAGAGTGTGACCGCGGGTCCTCACAAGTCACTCTTTTGCCTGGGAAGAAGCTGGTCCGTTCCCGGTCCAGCGCTGCTTCTGAATAAGCTATTCAGGTTGTCGACGAGGGTCCAACTGTAGGCTGCCGTTGATCAAGCGGAGCATTCACGTTGGTAGAATTCTGAGTACGTACGGGATCCTCGGCCTCGCACTTAGAACAAAGTCCAAGTCCTTTTGCAGACAACAGCAGTTATCACGTGATTGTCTCTGAGGATGCGCGAAAATGGCCAAGGAGAGCCCCGATCTGAGCTTGCGCTCCCTTTTTGACCAAGACCCAGATGTGTGCTGATTGGTTGAGAGTTTGGCGGGCATTGGAGACCCACGTGGTATTCCCATGCCCTGCCAGTCCCTGATTGGTTGCTCAAGATGAGATATAAGTCACTTACTCTTGACACTTAGGAATGCAGTCCAGATGTCCATCTGGCACTCCCTAGACTGATAGGCGCCAATGGATGACCATTGATCATGATAGCCAGGCTTAGCTAAGTGCATCCCCGTCTGGGAGCTTGTTCCTTATCAAAAGAAAACATCCTAAATCAGACTGCATGAATACTTTCTCTGTGGCTGCACCACAGAGATGGAGGGTGAGATGGGGCCTCCTTTAGGACACCATACCAACGCTTAATTCTATCTTATTAACAAGCATTGCCGCTACACTCTCCAAGTGAAAGCGCTTGCGTTCAGGATACTAAAGATCTTTTAAATTATCTTGCCAGTACTGGAAACAAAGTTTCACTATCAAAGCTGCAGCTTGTAAAAAAGAATGTACGATATTTGGGTCATGACATTTCTGCAAATTCACGCTCAATTGGCATGGAGCGAATAACTGCGATCCAAAAAATTCCAAAACCTGATGTCCTTCTTAGGCTGCACAGGTTACTGTAGGGCGTGGATACCCGGGTATTCAAAAGTAGCACAGCCATTGTCTGACATGGCGCACGCCTCAGGCCTGAATATGACTGACAGACTGACTTGGATTGAAGAAGCGGAAAATGCTTTTGGTGAACTCAAGACTACACTGATGTCTGCCCCTGCATTAGGCATTCCTGATATGACTAAGGGGTTCACTTTATGTGTTGACAAGAAGTCTGGTTTCTACAGTGCTGTCCTTTTACAAGAACACGGAGACCGTCTTAAACCAGTTGCTTATTATTCTCAGCAACTTACCTCTGTAACCAGAGGCCTCCCAGCCTGTCTACGTGCTGTAGCGGCAGCAGCTGCAGCTGTCATGGCTTCTGCCTCTTTGGTTTGTTATCGTCCGCTGAAGCTTTTGGTTCCACATGCTGTGGCTTCTATCCTCCTTCAGAGTAAAACTTCACATTTCTCTTCCGCATCTACTCTTCACTACCATTATGTCCTTTTATCTCTGCCGCATGTTACTATCGAGCGATGCACAGTGTTAAACCCTGCAACCTTGTTGCCCACTCAGGACGAGGGGGAGCCACAAGATTGCCTGGCGGCCATCACCTCTCAGGTAACCCCCAGGCAGGATCTCTCTTCTTCTCCCCTTCCTAACTCTGAGTTGCTCTTCTATGTTGATGGGTCAGCTCGTAAGGACCCGACCACCGGATTGAGTTATGTGAGGTATGCAGTGGTCTCTGACCACTCCACTGTCGAGGCCGTTCGCCTCCCTTTGCATTTATCTGCCCAGGCAGCCGAACTTTTGGCTTTAACAAGGGCTTGTGTCCTGGCAACCGGAAAGTCAGTTACTACTTACACTTATAGTAGATACGCTTTTGGGGTTGTGCATGACTTCGGTACTCTCTGGAAGAATAGGGGGTTTCTCATATCACAAGGCACGCCGATCCAACACTCCCTCCTGGTAAGCAATTTGCTCGAGGCTGTTTTGTTGCCCAGCTCTATTGCTGTGTGCAAGTGTGCAGCACACACCCACCCACTTGCTGGATGAGATTTCAAGAGGCAACTCCAGGGCTGATGCTGCAGCAAAGGCGGCTGCAGTATCCCCTTTTTCTTCTGCACTTTTACTTCCCCTTCTCAGCCCTGAGCCCGCAATGGCTTCACTATCTGACATGCAGGCCCTGGCCACTCCGGCTGAAAAGGCAGTCTGGAAAGAGTCTGGCTTGTTTTCTAATGGGGTCTGGCTAGGCCCGACGGGGAAACCATGTCTTCAACGACATTTCTTCCCCTACGTTGCTAAAGTGACACATGGGCAAGACCATGTGTCAAAAGGAGGGATGGTAAGTGTAGCGGCGAGGCTTATTAATAAGAAAGAATTAAGTGTTCTGAGCCTTCCCAAATGAGGCCCCATATCTCTATTCATCTCTGTGGTGCAGCCACAGAGAAACTATTCATGCAGGCTGATTTAAGGTTTCTTTTGATAAGGTTTCCTAGGACAGCTCCCAAAGGGGGATGCACTTAGCTAAGCCTGGCTATCATGATCAATGGTCATCCATTGGCGCCTATCTGTCTAGGGAGTGCCAGATGGACATCTGGACTGCATTCCTAAGTGTCAGGAGTAAGTGACTCATATCTCACCTTGATCAACCAATCAGGGACTGGTAGGGCCGAGTAACCCACGTGGGACTCTGATGCCCATGGAACTTTCAGCCAATCAACGAGCTGAAGTTCCTCCAGGTAAAAACAGGCAACACAGAGAGCCTGAGAGATTCAGTGAGATTCAAGAGATTTCAGGAGACAATTCTGTGAACTTTTCTAAAGGGAATTCAAAGGAGAATTCCAGGGCAGGACGGCCCAGGAGCAGAAGGCTCCCAAGGGCAGGACATTCTCGCAGCGCGCCTCCTGACCATCCTGAGACTCAGCCCGGACAACCACGGAACGGCCAGTGTGTCCGAGTGCCAGAACTTTCCTTTGTTCTCAGAGTCTAGAGCGGAGGTTGCCAGAGAGTAACCAGAGGATCCACCCGAGGTTAGCACCAGCAGCAAGCCTCATGAACAGGTCGGAACTGTGGACAGCTGAATCACTATTCAGAACTAGCTCTTCATCAGAAACGAACCGGTCCTCTTCCTGACTTGCTGGGACTCACAGTCATCTTTTCTCCTGTGCGCAAACTTTGCTAGTTAAAGCCAACACTAACTAGCCGGCCAGTGACCATCTGCAGCGCACCGTCGCAAGCCGCACAGCACAGCCTGGCACACAGCCAGAGAGCGCGGATTGGACAGCAACAGCCTGCAACTGTTTCTTTGTGCCCGCAGGAGATCTGAATCCCCAGAAATTGGATGAGTATTCAACTTCAATGCATTACAGCTCGAGAATTCAATTGTTATCCCAACCAGTTGATATCAATTAAATTCCTAACAGTTATGTACTTGTTTTGAGTATCTAATGTAGAAGTTGTAACCAAGTTCAATTACGAAACGGTCTAAATGAATGATATACCGAACGTATGTCCTCTTGATATGTGTAACACTTTGTAACTGATTGAATATATATGTTTTGTATTCTGATAACCCTCTCGATAAGATCTGTTAGTTTTATATGCATATTCTATGTATTAATAAATGTATCCTCGTGTATTAGTACCTGTGTGTGTGCGTTGTTTGAGTTATGTCGCATGGTTGGATTCTAAAGCCATCGCAAGAATCAATTTTGTGATTTACTGCTACAATTAATAATTGTCCCAGTAAATGCCCAAACCCTACAGAACTGGTGCCTTCAGAGAGCCACTACATTTACATTTTGGCTATGGCAACGTTACATAAGTATGGTAAGTATGCAATGAGACACGAGGGGATTCACAACTTTTGCAGAGAAATTTTGTAATAAATGTCTCATTTGTGCACAAAACAATCTAGGACGAGGCACTAAAACTCAGGCCTCGTCTGAGTCTTTTTTGAAGAAAAATAAGTCTACTACAGTAGCATTAGGCTTCGTTTCTCCCAGTGATCCAGCAGTGCATTTTGCTATTCACTTCAATGTTGCCAGAAAAAAAGCAGAATGTCCTCCTTTGTGGGATTACCTAAAAAATCACATTACCTGGACTGATTCTCCTGTTAAAGTAGCAGTTTACCTGCCTTCTAGGGTTAATCACTCTTATTGCTATGAAAACAAAGGTCGTGGCCCCTCAGTAGGAAAAACAGGAAGCTGTAGCGCCACGGTTACTTACCATACTTTATCTGACGGAACTATGGTTTTGATGGATTGGTATTGGCAATGTGGTGCGAAAGTTTATAATAGCCTTCCTCCCCAGTGGAGAGGAGTGTGTGCTCTAGTCACGTTACACCACTCCATTCTCATTGTCCCATTAAACTCTTATTTGTTAAATTCAATGAAGCCCCTTCAGAGGGAGTCAAGGGTTAAACGCGCTCTCAGTTGGGCTGACAGATATGGTCCAGATATATCTAAAATACCAGAGGACAATAGACTATTTACTGCAGCTGAAATGATTTTTTCCTCAGGACTGAGTATTCAGGCAGTAGCTAATGCCCGCTGGTTACAAATTACTCACTATGAAATGTACTCTTTTATTAACATCACATTAGAAGGCTTAGACGCTATCAAACAAGAATTAAGGGGAGTTAGATTAATGGCACTTCAGAACAGGTTCGTGCTGGACCTTCAAAATACAGCATCTGGAGGAGTCTGTGCTTTAGTAGGAGACTCCTGTTGTACATATATTCCAGCAAATGACGATGATTACGGAAATTTTACGCTCGCTATTCAGCATTTGAAAGAACTAAAAGACAAGGTGAATAAAGAAAGAGGCATTAAAGATACACCGGCTTTTCTCTCCTGGTTAGAATCACTGTTTGGGCCAGGGGGAATGTTTTTCTTTAAGTTACTAACACCGATTATAGGGGCTGTGATACTTGTCTTCCTGTTTTTATGTTGCTGTATGACATGTATTATTCCAATGCTTCGAAATATGGTAATTAATATGTTTACGCATCAGTATATTCTGATAAGAACGCAAGAATCCGAAGTATGGGAGCCTCCTGGGAATCCATATGAAGAATCTAACTTTTAACCATTTTCAAGAATAAAAAGGAGGGAATTGTAATGGAAATCTAATAAGTAAATTGATTCTTAAAATATAGAGAGCTATGCAAAAAATATATTGGTGCTTTTAGAAAATATATTTCAAGGATGTAACTGCTGTGCTACAGTACGTGCAGAATTTTAGAAAACAGTGCGTCAACAAAGTACACTGTTTAGGTTACTTTAGAAGACAATGTACCAAAACAATATATGCTGTCTGGGTCATTAGATTAGCCGAAAGTAACTGATAAGCTTTGAAAAACAAAACTAGTGGTGCTTCTTCTTTCGTTTTATAATGTAAAACGTAATCTGTTTTGTCTTAAGGAAAGGGGAAGTGTTAGAAGGGACAAAGTGCTGAGCTTTCTCTTAAAGCGCAACATCTTATAAAAACCCTGTACTGCTTGTAACAAATTGAGTCTCTGGTGCACTTTGCAAAGTGGCGGCAGGGCTCCCAATATTGCAATATTGAAATAAAGACCTTACTCAGGTAAGAACTCTCTCTTGTGGCTTCCTTGATAGGTAAATTTCCACGACAACTGTTTAACCCCAGCCAGGAGAGGAGCATCTAGAGCGTGTTTTCTGCAAAGTCCAGCCTGTGCTACTCTCTTCCAGAGAGCCTGCTGATAACTCTTAACTACTGGGGTCCTGTAGGGATTTACTGGAACAGGACCCAACCCCAAGGCTTTCCAGGGCACCTTATTTGCCCGGGCGACATGCCATCCAGTATGATTCATCATTAACTTTACTCTCCATTTTGAGGTTTCGCCATGGGTACTACCTAGTGGGTTGGCGGGCCCACAGGAGGGGTGAGATCATTTAGACCTCATTTGACCTCCACGTACTCAAGCAGAGCAGTGGAGTTACCAGCGGGACCACATGGAGGTAGAGGTCACTAAGTCTCCAAGGGAGCAAGGGAGTTGCACCAAGGGAGCAAGGGCGTTAAGAGAGTCATAGTTACTGCTGCCATTTAGCCGCGCTTCATTGAATTTCTTCACTTTGACATTCAGAGCACTGGGCAGAAATCGCATCGCGTTGACACCCGCTGCGGGCCTTCACGATGCTTTGTTTTAATTAAACAGTCGAATTCCCCTGGTCCTCACCAGTTCTAAGCCAGGTGCTAGACACTGGCTGGCCTTCCGCCCCCCCCTGGGCAGGAGAGGTTTGACCGGTGCACACCACAGCTGGGGAGATCAACGGGAAGGGCCCAGCGCGTGTCCAGATTCGCCACCGTAGATGATGGCTTGCTCCCCTGGCACCCCGGCCTTCCCCCGAGAAGGGGAGGGAGGGCTCCGAACAGGGCACCCAAGAGTGACCATGGCACGCGACGCCTTGTCCTGCCGAGACTCACGCCCAGCCCCGCTTCCCAACCCAGCCCGATAGATCCAACCCTTAGAGCCAATCCTTATCCCAAAGTTATGGATCTGACTTGCTGACTTTTTACCTACATTGTTCTAACATGCCAAAGGGTGTTCACCCTGGAGAGCTGCTACAAAACTACAAGTTTTAAACTAAATGCACGTGAAAGTATAGAATCAGATCTTTCATTTAATGTCCATTATCCCCAATTTAAAAACTCAGCATCATGTCGACATCCATAAAAATGTGTGGCCTATGTTTTTGAATATTGACCAAAAGGATGTTACGTCCCAGTGTGTGATCCATGTATGCTTTGTTGCTATGTTCCCCGCTTCCTGACCTTGATTGTTCTTCCTCCCCCATTGGCCCATTATTACACCATTGTTTCCGTATTACGTCATCATCAATTAGCTTCTCGGCCAATCAGAGTGCAGTTTATTCAGTATATAACTTGGAGGTTTTCAGAAGGAAGGGCCCTTTCGTTTGACTTTGCTCCCACTTGGCTTAGCTTCGTTTTGCTGTGTGTGTGTGTGTGTGTGTGTGTGTGTGTGTGTGTGTGTGTGTGTGTGTGTGTGTGTGTGTGTGTGTGTGTGTCATATAGCTTCAGGTTTGTTGGTTTGTGTTTGTCTCCTTGGACTTTCGTTTGTTTGTGTTATTCTTTATTAGCAATTACCTTGCCCAGATGAATTGTATCAACCTTGGTTTTCTTTTGTACCCTGTTACTTGTGTCCACTCTCGTTTTCCCTTTGGTATTCGTAGTTCACTTGTGTATTTGTGTGAACTCTTGTGTATTGGGTTGGTTTATGTTGTTGGGTACATTCTGAACACATAGTTGATTTTTGTTTTAGGAACACTAGTTTAGGACGTGTGAGTGCCTTTTGTCTTGTATGGTTTTGGGTAGTTAATGAAGGTTAGCTAGGACGTTAGAAGATGCCAAGGACCGAGTGTTTCGGGTTTTCTTATGTAGTTAGGTTAGCTTTCCCTCACTTTCTTAGCCAGCTCCATTTTGTTTGTTGTTTTCTTTTCTTTGGCACCGCTCTAGTTCCCCTACCCATTGTGTTATTGTGTCCTATTACGTACCAGTCACTTATTCACCTTAAAATAATCACTTTTTGCACCAACCCTTGTTATCACGCTTCCTAAGTCCCTCACCAGAACCCACCTGCATCCAAAAACTATCCTAATTGTTACACCCCTTTGCCCCTAGACACTTGGGGTCATAACAGGATGGCTTGTTTTCATTAATATCTCTGAAATGCTGCATGCTACTAGGTTTAAACCAAGTGCATGTGAAAGCAGAGACTCAGAGCTTTCATTTAATGTCTATTATCTCCAGTTTAAAACTCAGCATCATGTCTGTATCCATAAAAATGTGTGTCCAATATTTTTGAATATTGAAAAATTGGATGTGTTACGTCCCAGAGACACAGAGCTTTCAGTTAATGCAAATGAACCCCACGGTTCAGATCAGCATAAGTCCTGCACTCCCTAAAATATGTGTCCCCTATTTTTCAATATTGACAATATGGATGGCATATTTTCATTCAGATCTCCGAAACAATCAATACCGTGCCGCGTCTGGCTCCTGGTTGACCTTTTCAGCGGGGCTTTCTTTCCCCTGAGCTTTTTTCTCACATTTGGTGCTTTCAGATAGGGGGACCCAGGCCTCCCTGGCCTGGAAATGCGCCTCCTGCCTGACAATCAGTGGGTCTCCTGGACACCCACTAAGAACAGTTAGCTGTCTGGTAATCCAGGGGACGTAGTCTTTTTTGCACACAGTACGGTGACTGCTGCCTGGTCACCCACTATGAACGGTTAGCCGAATGGTCCCCCGCCTGTGTCAGAAGGCCGTCAGGTCTGGGGGGACTTAGTCTTTTTTGCACACAGCACGGAGGCTGGCGCTTGGTCACTCTCTAACACTCGGTGGGCTTCCTGGACACCCACTATGAACGGTTAGCCGTATGGTCTTGGAGAGTCGTCTGGTCACCCAGGGGACTTTGTGCGATTTTTGCTTTTACCGGCTAGGCTGCCTGGTCCCGGGCCGTGGGTCACTGGGAGCACGCGGGGTGTCCGGGCCACCACCGGATCTTGCTCAGTCTGAACGCGCAACAAAAGCTTGGATCGAGGGCTGACTTTCAATAGAAAATAGCAAGGTGGCTGCTCTGCTACGTACGACACCCTGACCCAGAATTAGGTCATCTTCGAATGATTTATCTCGTACTGAACAGGATTACTATTGCAACAACACATCATCATTAGGGTACAACTAACCTATCTCGAGACCCAGGGCGGATCCACCTTCGGAAGGACAGAAAAAGAGAGTGGTAAGGGAAAACCGTTTCCTCGTCCTAGAGGAAACGGAACTTTCTTCCCTCGAGGCCCAGGAACAACAGGAGGAGGCGCTTCAGGAAATGGAAACCCCCCCCCCCCGAGGCCCAGGAAACGGAACCCCCCTCCCCCGAGTCCCACGGACAACAGGAGGAGGCAGCCCAGGAAGAGGTAACCCCCTCCCCCGAGGCCCAGGGGCAACAGGAAGAGGCAGCACAGGAAGTCGGAACCCCCTCCCCCGAGGCCCAGGAACAACAACAGGAAGAGGCAGCCCAGGAATTGGAGCCCCCCTCCCCCGAGGCCCAGGAGAAACTGGAGGTCCCCGAAACTCCCGGAGAAAGGGAAGAAAGGAGTCTTCCCGAAGCGGTGGCGGAGAGTATCCTCGAGGAAGACGAGGATTACTTCGAAGCCGCCCTGGAGCCCGGACTGATGGTAAGGCTGGACCTGTCCAGCATGTTTACATTTCAGTCCCCAGCGAGACCTGGAGGGAGCCCAGCATATTCCCCCCAGGACCCGAACGAGAGGAGTTACATCTAGGCTAAACAGTGCCCAGATGTAGACTCCCAAGTTTCAACTGTAAGTACAGAGAGGAGGTTTAACTTTCACTAGTTTAATCATGACTGTGAAACTAACCTTCCTAACAACTAACGTGAGAGGGCTGAGAGACCCGGTGAAAAGACGGGGAGTCTTTCATGATCTGGCCTCAAAGTCTTTCTCAGTTTGTTTCTTACAGGAGGTCCACCTGAAGGATGAAAGCGACAAGCTGACATTCACCAGGGAATGGACGAAGGGAGAATCATGCTGGAGCGTAGGAGGGGTCCACTCTTCCGGAGTGGGAATCCTCCTCGGAAACCCAGAGATGGCGCTGGTTTCCTCCTTCTCGGTGGTGCAGGGCAGGATCCTGGTCGCAGACATCGACTGGAGGGGGCAGAAGTTGAGAGCGATTAACGTCTATGCTCCGACGGAACCCTCTATCCGGAAGGAAGTGTTTGCTGACCTGGCCAGCTGCTGCACCACCAACAGACAGGTGGTGCTCGGCGGGGACTTCAACGTCGACCGGGAGAAGGGGAGCGACGCTAGCTCGGCAGAGCTGGAGTCGCTACTCAAGCAGTTCTCCCTGGTAGACGGCTTCAGACGGTGCCGCCCTAACAACGCCGGAACGACCTGGAAGAACTCCCGGGGAGTGTGCAGCCGCCTGGACTACATCTTCCTGCACACGACCTGCTCCCTGGAGTCGGCGACGGTGTCCCCGGCATGGTATTCCGACCACGAGCGCTTGACGGTGGTGGCTAACACCAACCTGCCGGCATTCGGTCGTGGGTACTGGAAGCTGAACCGGGAGATACTGGAGGAAGACGACTTCAGGGCACTGTTCCGGAAAGACTACGCGAGCTGGGTCGACCTGAGGGACGGCTACAGCTCCGTGGTGGAATGGTGGGAGTCGGTGAAGGACAGGACCTGAACCCTGGCGCAGACGTACTGCAGACGGAAGGCGGCCAGGGAGAGGAAGGAAGCTGCACGACTCCAGAGGCAACTCGAGGAGGAGTACAGCTCGGCTAACGGGGGAGGAGCCTTCAATTCAGCCCGGGCACGGGACCTGAAGGAGAGGCTCCGCAAACTGCACACCGAGAAAGCCAAGACTTTCCTGGTCAAGGCACAAAGGGAGCATTATGAGAATAATGAAACCTGTTCCTCCTATTTCTTCAATCAGGTCAGAGGAGCCCAGAAAAAGAGGGTGATCCACAGCCTGAGACGGGGAGATGGAGAGGAAGTGCTGGACGAGAGCGACAAAGTAGAAGCGGCCACCGCTTTCTACAAGGAGCTCTTTTCAGAAAAGCAGACGGAGGTGAAGGCAGGCGATGCTTTTCTGGAGGGGCTGAAGGCACGAGTACCGGAGGAGGTGAGGGAGGACTTGGAGGGTCCGATCACGGCCGAGGAGCTGAAGGCAGCGCTCTTGTCCATGGAGAATGGCAAGGTGCCGGGGCCGGACGGACTCCCCAAGGAATTCTACACCTGCTTCTGGGACACCCTGGCGGCAGATCTGGTGGAAGTGGCGCAGGAGATCTTCCGCCGGGGGAAACTCGGAGACACCATGAGGGAGGGCGTCATCTCCCTGCTCTTCAAGGGAGGAGACGCCGCCGACATCAAAAACTGGAGGCCGATCACGATGCTCTGCGTGGACGTAAAGATCCTGTCCAAGCTCCTGACCGGCAGACTGAGAACCGCCCTCTCCCACATCATCCACAGCGACCAGACGTGCGGGGTGGAGGGGCGATCCGTCAGCTGGAACCTCCAGCTGACCAGAGACGCCATCGCCTGGGCCGAGGACCGGAACGTGCCCATGATGGTGGTCAGCCTGGACCAGGAGAAAGCCTTCGACAGAGTGAACCACAGCTATCTGTTCAGGGTGCTGGAACGCTTCGGTTTCGGAGAGAGTTTCAGCCGCTGGATTCAGATTCTGTACTCTGACGTGGGCAGCAGAGTGAACGTGAACGGAAACCTGGGGGATTTCATTCCCCAGGAATCCGGAGTACGACAGGGCTGCCCCCTTTCACCCCTTCTCTATGTTCTCTTCACAGAGCCCTTAGCAGAGGCGGTGAGACGGGACCCCGTCATCGACGGCCTGGAGATACCGGGAGGCGCGGGGGAAACCCTGAAGATCTCCCAGTACGCCGACGACACGACGCTGTTCCTGAGGTCGGACAGGGGGTTGAGGAGGGCCCTGCAGGTCATGGAGCAATACTCCAGAGCCTCGGGGTCGAAGCTCAACCGCCGAAAGAGCAAACTGAAGTTCTTCGGGCCCTGGAAGCACAGGACGACGGCGCCGGAGGGTCTCGAGCTCTGCACAGAGCCCCTCAGAATACTGGGGGTTTCCTTCCAGAGCCAGGACAACGAGACCAACAACTGGACCGAGAGGATCGCCAAGGTGAACGCGAAGCTGGGTCTGTGGAAAACGCGGTCGCTGTCCTACACGGGGAAAGTGATGGTGTTGAAAGCAGACGTCCTGCCGGCTTTGGTTTACCTGGCGGTGGTGTACCCGCTGCCGGCCAGACTCAGACGAGCGCTGCAAGGGATGATCTTCGGCTTCGTCTGGGGCGGCAAGTACGAGTACATCACGAGAAACCGGATGTGTCAGCCGGTCGAGGAAGGGGGTCGAGATGTCCCACATTTCCCCCTGAAACTCGACTGCATCTTTTTCTGCAACCTCTGTCGGGCGCTGCGGGAGCCCATCGGCCACAAGTACCAGTACTTTGTCAGGCTGTGGCTCTCCGTCCCGATGAGGCACTTGGTCCAGTGGTCAAACACTGGGCCCAAGGCAGAGAGGCGACCGAAGTTCTACACCCACGCTGTCAAGTGGAGCAGGAGGTACGAGGCCATGAGACAGCCGGAGCTCTGCACCAACCACAGAGCTCTGTACAAAGAGGTGAGGGGGCATCTGGTCGCCGACGAAAGGCTGCAAGTTCCCAGACAAGTCTGGGAAAGGACGCAGCCTAAAGAACTGGACAATCAACTGAAGGACCTCAACTGGATGGCCGTACACAAGAGACTGGCTACCAGAGAGTTCCTCTACAGACACTCGCTCACCAGGAACCCGCATTGCCCCTGGGACACGTGTTTTGTCGAGGAGACTCAGGAGCACGTGTTCTGGAGCTGCCCCTTCGCCAAGGCAGTGTGGGGCAGAATGGACAACACCATGCAACTCCTGGAGACGGGTGCGGTGCTCAGTTACCAGTACATTCTGCTGGGGCTGGTACCTACCGGATTAGACAAGGGGACGCAGTTCCTGATGTGGCTGCTGCTGTCCCTCACAAAGAAAGGCCTGTGGGACGCAAGGAACAATCTCATCCGGCACAACATCAAGTGGGGAGCGAGGGAGCTGGAGGAGAGGATCCTGGCGGACCTCAGGAGGAGGATGAAGCGCGACGTTGCCAAATGGGGTTTCCCCACGGCAAGGGAGCGCTGGAAAGGACTATGGACCCTGTACAGGGATTAATGATGAACAGCAAGTGGTAGGATTTGGAGGGACACTCATAATAGCGCAAATCCGCCCACCCTTGCAACGATTGATAACGGACAATCACCGCCGTTCCGCCGTTGTTTTTTGGAGAGTTAATGTGTGAGATGTTTTACTTCTGCGATGTTTTTTTCTGAGTAAAGTATATTTTATAAGAAAAAAAAAATCTCTTGACGGTCTAAACTCAGCTCACGTTCCCTATTAGTGGGTGAACAATTCAACTCTTGGTGAATTCTGCTTCACAATGATAGGAAGAGCTGACATCGAAGGATCAAAAAGCGACGTCGCCATTAACGCTTGGCCACTACAAGCCAGTTATCCCTGTGGTAACTTTTCTGACACCTCCTGCTTAAAACCCCAAAAGCCAGAAGGATCGTGAGGCCCCACTTTCGCAGTCTGTATTCATACTGAAAATCAAGATCAAGCGAGTTTTTGCCCTTCTGCTCCACAGGAGGTTTCTGTCCTCCCTGAGCTCGCCTTAGAATACCTGCGTTACCGCCCCGGAGCGGGTCGTGGCCAGCGGGTGCCAGAAACAAGAGCCTGTGTGGGGCTCTCTCTCCCTTCTCACCAGGTAACTGAGGAAACAATAAGAATAATGGTATTTCACCAGCAGCGCCCCCGGGAGGGGGGCCTCCCACTTATTCTAGACCTCTCAGGACTCTTCACAGTGCCAGACTAGAGTCAAACTCAACCGCTGATTCTGCCAAGCCCTTTCCCTCGGCTGTGGTTTAGCTAGATAGTAGGTAGGGACAGTGGGAATCTCATTCATCCATTCATGCTCATCACTAATTAGATGACAAGGTATTTGGCTATTTTATTTACAAGATTAACTAGTTTCTTTTCCAGGTTCAGTGGCCCGTCCACGTTGTCATCCAAATGACATCTGTATGACAGCATTTGGGAGATGACATAATCCACCATTGAGGCTTTTAATCTTCCTATGCTGATAGTAATCATTACGAGATCCCAAAGTCAGTGACAGGTTGTTTTGTTTCAGTACCATCCAGTCTTTTTCAGTCCCGGCTTAGGTAGGGCTATATGGGGTAGTTGTTAGCAAGGTAAAGAAGTTATAGCCATGATTTTATTCAGCTGTGGGGTGTAGTGTCCTCTCACGAGGGACCAGTAAATGTAGGGATTGTGCTTAACTGGGACAATTATTAATTGAGGCAGTAAGTCACAAAATGATTCTTTTGATGGTATTAGAATCCAACCTTGCGGGATAACTCAAACAACGCACACACATGGGTACTGATTTTTTTTTTATTACAAAAATGCAAAAAATCCACAGTTCTCAAAATTTAAAAACAGAACCAAAAAACAATTCCTTTCTTGGCTTAATCAACACTTTCTCTTCTCAGTGTCACCCTCTTAGCATAATCCCACCCCATATACAAACGTAACCCACCCCCATCACAAGTTCTCCCTTCTACAAACAATTCGACATTAATATTATATATTGGACATATATATAAATATATTGGATTCTTTTTTAAACCAACCAATGCAAATCCCAAGGTCAGTCCTTCACCAATAAGCCCTTAATACACAGAAAACACACATGGGTACTGATTTTTTTTTATTACAAAAATGCAAAATACCACAAACCAAAACTCGTTAAAGCCAAAAAACTCAAAACCTGAAACTCAATTCTCAAAGACACCAAATTTACATAAACCATCCATTAACATAATCCCACCCCTTATGCAAAATCAATCCCTCCTCTAATCCCAAATTATTCCCATACTCAAAACACATAAAACCCACAAAGACAGAACCAAATCTACCATTATACAAAAACTCAAACTTAGCTTCATTTTTGCACATGGGTACTGATACACGAAATACATTTATTAATACATAAAATGTGCAACAGGTATATATTCAATCACGAAGAGTTACAAATACCAAGAGGGACATACATTCAGTATGTCATTCATTTAGACCGTTTCATAAATGAACTTAGTTACAACTTCTACACTAGATACTCAAAACAAGTACATCACTCATAGGAATTAAATTGATATCAACTGGTTGAGGTAACAATTGAATTCTTGAGCGGTAATGCAGAATGTTGAATACTCATCCAATCTGTGTGGAGTCAGATCTCCTGCGGACACAACGAAGAAGTGGCAGGCTTGTTGCTGTCCAATTGGCGCACTCTGGTTCGGTGCCAGGCCATGTTGTTGATTGCGACATGGTGGGAGAAATTCCTGTTGCGGTGCGCTGCTGATGCTCTCTGAAAACTGGCTAGTTAGTGTTGGCTGAAACTAGCAAATTGCAGGGAGTTTTAAATTTTGCTTTTTGTTTAGGGCTTGTCTCCCATCCCTCTGATAGCAGTATGGATCCAGAGTTTGTGAAATTTTTCTTGCGCTTCGTTTGATTGCATTATAGTGCTGATGATTGAGTCTGTAGACATTGCCATGCGCTGTAGCCTTCAGATTTGGATTGGTTGGCTGGATAGGTTGATTATGCCCAATCCCCCATCTCTATTGCTGGAGTAGATTAGTCCATTGCATGTAGACTCAGGGAGATGTAGCCAATTTTTGATCGCTTTCCGTATCAGTCAGTCAAGACTTTTTAATGTTACTTGATTAGTGTAGGCATGATCCATTTGGTAGATCAGTTTGGGGATTGTGTAAACATTTAGGATTGTTTCCTTCTGTGAGGGTTTTAACGGGGCTTTGTCGATTTTAAGGATCCATGTTTGTAGCAGATTTATAGCTTCTGGTTGCTTAGTTGTCATCCATGGGTTTATTTTATGACCCAGGTATTTTTCAGATTCACTTGGGGTCATCATATGGAGTTTGTTGTTGTTTATGGACCAGTCATCACAGTTGTTGATGACATATGAGTCCTTGGTAGGTGAAATTAGGAACCTGTGGCATTTTTTGACTTGGACCATCAGTCCTGTTTGTGCGCAGAGTTCTTTGAGGATGCAGATGTTTTTTCCATCCCTTCCCAGTTGTCACTCAGCAGAACCAGGTCATCTGCAAATGCCAATGTTGAGATGTTTCTAGCCTCAGTATTGAGGCCGCAACCGTGTTCTTCCAAGGCATTGATCAAGGGATCCAGGGCTAGGTTGAATAGTATGGGTGACATGGGATCACCTTGTTTAACTTCAACTTTAATGGAGATTTCTTGTGAGGACTGGCTTTCTGTTTTGATCATGGTAGTGCAGTTATGGTAGGATTTTTTGATTAAATCAATTATGTGGTTGTCCAGTTCTTTTTGTTGCAGGACTTGAAATATTTGGTTGTGGGCCACAGAGTCAAATGCCTTGGCGATGTCAATGAACACCACTGTCTTTGTTATGACTTCTCCATGGTAATCACACTCAACTTCTCCCTTTACAGGATCATTGTCTCACTTCATTGTTTTACATCACCAAAACCACAAAACCTTTACAGAATACCTTTTATCAATCGAAAAGGGTTCAACTAGAGCTTCACAAAACTGTTTTTGAACCGAAAACAAACGTACATATAATCATATGTGTGCTATCGTTGGCATGGTTGTAAGCGTCCACGATGTAAATCAATATCTACCTTTGATTCCTGCGTCATTTTTAATCATTTTTTACCAACAAAACCACAAGACCATGTTATCAATCAAAAAAGGACAACCAGAGCTTTAAAAAAATGTTGTTTTTTTAAAAAAACCAAGACGATCGATCATAAAGTCACTTTTTATCTGATCATGCACTTCCAAACTTCCAATATGTATCGATAAGATAATCAATAATCCAGCAAAACAAAACCGCAGAACCAAAAACCAGCAAAATATATATATATATCCCATGTTTTTACCTTATTCTGAAGAACGATATATATCCACAGAACCTAGTCTAACCCTCCTCCAGACCTTGAGGCTACTGAGAGGTTATCGATTATGTAGTATATATTTGAAGCAGGACCACCAGAAATAGGGTGATCTGATTGGTAAATGAAAGCTGACATTCATTGATTTTCAGCCATTCAGAGGCCTTGGGGGCTGACTTCCTCTAGAAGCCTCAGGCTGCATGCCACTTGCTTTCTAGCTGTCAATCATTGACTCAGAAGGGGTAATCAATCAGTTTCTTATCAGTTTCTTATCAGTGCTCCTTTTTTCACACCAGAAGGCAATTCTGAGGTTTTTTTTTCAATGCATAACAGCAGATAAAGGCTCCCTAGCAGTGTCTAAAGGTTTTTATAGCACTTACAAAGGTTTTCATTGTTATTACTTTCAATATGTTTATGATTTATTTACTATATGCGAGAAATTTCATTCCAGGTCCAGTCTTCACAAAACATTATGTATAATTTTTTCTAATTGATCAGTTTGTCCCAGATTTTTATCCAAGCTAGTAGTCACCTAGAACAAGGTTTTCAAATCATTCCCAGGACCTGACAGGTCTAGAATTGAAAATTCTGACCTCTGAAGACCAAAACAACACTTCCGCCTGCTGTTTTTTGGGTTTTATTTTTCATATGTTTGTGTGCTGAGTGGACACATTAAGAAACATAAGAAATTTAACTGTTCACCCTCAAAGACAAGGGGATAAGCTTCAATTTAAGACCTGAACCAGGCTCCTGCTATGTTCTGCTGCAGAGATATAACAAAATGTGTAAGAGGAGGAAATTCCAGACGGACATTGGCTAAAACGGTCTTCGCAACTAACAGGTTAATACCACAGATGGCACACATAGGCTAGATGATATACAGGACACCTGGATGAACACATGAAATACATGGAGAATCTCAGTCATGAGTCATTGCTGAGGAAAACTGGGCCTCCTCTCTAACAAGGCACATGTGAGATTCCTGTGGGGATTTGGGCTTTATTGAATGTAAAGGCATTAAAGAGCTTTGTTGATAACAAATAACCAACAGCTGGCTTTATTCCTCAGGAACTGACTTTTGTTTGAATATTTTCTCATGTATGTAATTTTTTGCTAAGTCTGTGTTGTTGCTTGTACTGTGTTGCTCTACAGTTTCTCAAGTTCAACACTTCTATTACCATAACAACCATTTGCATTGAGTCTGGTTGGGTCAGCTCATGCAAGCAAAAGACATCAGTACAATATACTACGGTACAAACATAAAACCAATAATAACATTCCCACATCACATACTATCCTTACATACTCCAGTAATAATGTATTCATTTCACCTACATTATATAACTGTGTTCACACATCTCACAGCCTCTGGGCAGGTGCTGTTGCAGAAGCTGTACTACTTATTTTAACAGACCTAAGCACTACCAGAGAGGAGGAAGGTAAACAGAGGCTTGGTAGGGTGGAAGCAGTCGGCGAGCATCTTTAGAGCTTTGTGTTTCAGTCTAGAGATGTAGAATGAATCCACAAAGGGAAGGTTTGTTTTAGAGGCGATATACACTGCCCTCTTTAGCTATTCAGTGTCCTGGGCAGAGGTGTAGCCATCTCACACAGAAGGGAAACAGCACAACACTCTCAATGACAGATCCATAAGAGAGGGCCATTGCTTCCTGTGACACTCCGAACTTCTTCTTCTACTTCAGGGATAAATTGAAAATCTCTCTAAGACAGTAGCAAGATGGTTGGCAAAGGATTTCAGTGTAGAGGTTACAGGAAAGCCCAGATGCTTCACTGCTGAGATACAGGTAAGCTTGCATGAACAGGAAATCAAACTGGAAAGTTTATACAACAAGACTAATGAATAACTGAACAAAGAGACATAATAATAATAAACTTTATTTTATATAGCACCTTTAAAGGTGGCTTCTCAAAGCACTTTACAAGATGACAATAACAATAAATAAGAAGAATACAACAATAAATAAGAAGAATACACAAGATAGGACACATACACATGCTTATTGAGGAACTAGACTCTGCCCTGCAAGATATCAGAGATCTCAAGCAGGACATGTGTGTCTCAGGTAGGGACCAAGGGTACAAGGGCATTCAGGAAGCCTGGGCTCAGAGAGTCCTTAGACTAGGATTTCTGAATGGATGAGAAAGAGCCATATACAGGACGCAAAGAGACGAAAGAGCCCTATACATCCTGTCCTTGGTCCATTTTGTAGGTAAGACAGCGGATTTAACCTCCACTTATTTAGACGGCTAGCAAGAAAAGAAATGCTTGATCTGACAATACCTGGTTGTAATGTCAAGACTTATAGCCTGAAGCTATGGAACTCACGAAAGTTATTTTAATGAGACAAACTACCAGCAAGGCAGTACATGAGTAGATGGCAAGGCAGGGACCATGGATCTGTAACAGCTTTGATGTCAAGCTATGATATAGGAATATTCTATCCATATTGATCAGGTATTGGCTTTTGCTGCATTCCAGCATACAACTGCAATCAAGCTGTCAAGGGATTCCTTAATCAGAAGGTGTAATGAGCAGCCTTGAGCAGTGATAGATAATGGTCATGAATACAGTCCAACCATGTGCTCCAGATGACCGCTCTGTGCAGGGTCAAGTAGGCCCTGCTACCACACCATCCCTAAGGGGTTCACAGAGCAGATTTAAGAACAACTAGAAAAGACAGACACACTGGAAACAAAGGAGCACGCTTTCAGACACCCTATCTGGCAAAGATGTGATTCCAGTGGGAGACAGGAACACAGCTTTACAATAATGATGAGGAGTCAGCAGAGGACCTGAAAAAAGAGGATAGAACATCGATGCAGTTTGGAGAGGATAAAAATGAACAGATGAATTTCACCCACAGCGGATATAAACTAAGAAACATTGTAAAATCACTGGATGCTCTGTGTTGCATATCAGTAATATTTGAGAACTATAATACATAAGAATAGAGAAGAAGATGGCTTTTCTGCTTGTTTTATATATATGATTTATAAAGACCTGTTGTTAGACAGTGACTTTTTCAAACTGACCAGGAAGGTGGAGCTTCATTCTTGGCAGAGATAGACGGAGCGGGGGAGCTAATTCACCTGCTCATGTCAGCGAGGGGCCCCCACAGGACATGGGAACTTCCCCTCCTTTCCTGGGAAGGAAGTGGGTCACCGTTTCAGCCAAAATGTAAGCTCTAGTAAAATATGGTAATTTTTGTAACCAGCACAGGTATGTGTCAAAAAGCATAGTACTCTGTCTCAGAGGCCTGTAAGCAGTACTTTGTTCATTGCATTTTATAATGTTTTTCACATATGTTAATGAAATCAGATTATAAGTGTTGTTTATAAAACAAAACTAATTAAAATAAATAAAATCTTGTATCCCAGAACAGACAATTTTTTGTAGTTCAAGCCCACTATGTGTTCTAATGCAATTCATGAACTAAGGAAGATTATCATGGGAATGTCAGTATTGGTTTCCTCATTCCATTCATTTCATTTTATTTTTTTAAAGAAACTTACATTACTATGATAGTTCCATTGAACTTGAAAAAAAATTATTACACTGCTGAATGCAGAATTTAAATCTATAACATTAAAATCACCTCATAGAGAACTGAAATAAAAACCTGCCCTCAAAGTAAGACATTACCAACATTGACCACTAGGTCCTCCCATGTTAAGAATGGCAAAGCTGCGATAAGGTAAAAGGAGTAGAAATGCATTTAATTTGAAAAAATACTGTTTTTATTTCTAGATGAAAAAGCAAAACAGTAATGTTGTAGTGCGGTTTCACTGTTCCCTTTGTGCTATTATGTGCTCTACTATGCAAGAGCTGCTTATGTTTTGACCTATGGAACTCCGAAGCATTCTGGAGTATGGAGCACTGTGCCCTTTGAGACACAACTGTACATGTTGCACAAATTATCATTGCATTGTGCATTAGGGACTTAATATACTAAAAGTATGATTTTAAAATGTATTTTATTTCACTTATGTTAATTAAATAAATTATTACACGTGTTTTGAAAAAACAAATCTAATTAAAATAAATGCTTTTGTTTTTATTTATCTTGTACCATAGAATAGGAAAATTTTTGTAGTTCAAGCCATCAAAGTGTCCTAATGATGCAATACATGATCTCAGGAAGATTATCACTGGAATGCATTCCTTTCATTTTATTTCATTTTTTAAATAAACTCACATTATGTATAGTTGCGGCCTTCAATTTAGAAAAAAATCTAGTTCGCTGAATGCACAATTCAAATAAATAAAAATAAAATCATCAAATCGAGAGTTGAAATACATTTTTTCTCAAAATAAGACATTACTAACAATGACCACAAGGTGGGGATATTGTCCTTAGAAGTTAGGAAACGCAAAACCGAGGAAAGGTAAAAGGAATAGAAATGCATTAATTTTTTTAAAATACTGTTTTTTTTTCTAAATGAAAAAGCGAAACACTTATGCTGTAGTGCGGTTTCACTGTTACCATTGTGCTATTATATAATCTTCTAAGCAAGAGCTGCTTGTTTATGCAGTATGAAACTCTGTTCTGTTTACATTGCTTGTGATTAATACCTGGGACAAATACCTACACAAGACATAGAATATACCAATCACATAGTATTGAGGGCAGAGCCACAGGATCACTGCAAACACTTCACTAAATACACTTTTCCTGCTCATTTGACATGATCCAGAATTTGTAATTTCTTAAAAGACCTGTCGGCCAGACTGCAGATCTGGATCCAAAATGTAAGCTCTAGTAAAATATAATAATCTTGGGCAGCAAGCACAGGTTTCTGTCAACGGGGACAGCGCTCCATCTCCGAGACCTGTAAGCAGTACTCTGCTGCTACATAACTGTATATGTTGGTTTTTGAAGGAGATGCAGTGCAGTGGGTCAACGCTTGTGATCCTGTGGGTTGCTGTACTTCACAACACTATCTCTGGCCCGTCTAGAGCTAAATCCTGATCCTGATTATTGCCCTGGGCATGTACAGATGCAGCCATTCAAAACAAGTGGGGTATGCTGTGGTATAACACGGTGGGCGTGTCGCAGAGTACTGCATCATACCGTATGCAAATTAGATTATGTTTATAGTATCTGGAATCACCTTGTAAAACTGGCAGGTGGAGCTAATAAAGCTTAACCTCTCCTGTACAGCATTTGAGCTGTCACCAAAAAACATCCAGTTTTGAATCCCGATCACTGCTGAGGGACAATCTTTATTCAATTAAGAATTTAAGTTGTATACTCTTTAGACTTTTAAATTTAAACTCTGTATAACAGCATGTTAATCATTATACATTAAAAAATTGGTATATTTTATGAAAGCAAGATTGCTCAGTTGGACAAAACTACACAATCTACCACCTTTATCATAAATATTTTAATTATGCAGAAATATCTTATGCATCAAAGTCTTTACTGAAGATATTACTAATAGTATTAATGATGAATGACCTTGGACAAGCTGTAAACTCAGAGTATTACCATGGTCCACATTCTGTGTAATCGTCTTTGTAAACGAAAATACTTTATTTATTCATTGACAAAAAGTAACACCACAGCATTTCGTTGATCTGATCACGTATTTGTTTTCAATCGTACAAAGTAAGTCTTGAGAATCTCCGATTCACCATGCCTTTCACATGCTAATAAAATATATTAATTTAGGAACATAAACATATTACTGTTTGTAAACTGTACTGTATATGGCTGGTCTTGGTAATTTAAAGAAAAAATACACACCAGTATTCAATTTCTCCCTAAACATTTTAAGCATTAAAGTCTTACATGTGGTTATTTCGGAAACGTTTTTACATGCTCCTACTGACCATATTATTGTACGTTCATGTGAAAAGTGATCGTTTTAACCTTTTCTGTGAATATGCTCGTTATCAGAGTAAACAAAAGCATACTTTTAGAATTTGATTGATAGGGAATATAATGTGGATTTGCGTATCTAAATAAATTAATAACGGTATAACTATATCCATGTACTGTTGCACAAACAGTAGTATGAGACTTTCCATTGTTATGTGTGTGGCTATTAGATGACTTTCCTTGGTGGTGTTACAGTTTAAGTGACTAATTTATAACCCTGAGTTTGGGTGTTCAAACCCAGCTGTTACCAGGAGTTATCTTTTGACAAATTAACATTTCTTTGAAAAATAGCAAATAATATTGGCATTATATTTACATTTTTTATATTTCTAAATATCAGAACATGTTCGTACTGTATGTACACAGCGGTACCGCAGCGTGTAGGGCGCAAATCTCGTACGATAAGTGTCACGTAGTTTAAATCATTTTCATTCTAAGAAATTATGAAACGCTCGGTTAAAAGCAAGGGAGATTATGTCTGTTATAGTGGGCATAATGCCGCAGCGAACTCTCGTTTTTATAGTAAACCCAATTTTAACAACAAATCGCTGGCGTTATATCCTAGAAGACACTGAGACCAGGACCAGTAGGAGCGTTCCCGCAGCGAAAAAGAAAATGCCTGACGAACTAGGGATTGGACAGTTTTTCAGTGATTGTACGATTGATGGAAATGTTCAAATAAATATGCTAAAGAAATAAACAAAAAATTAATTTCATTTTATTTTTTAAAGAAACTTACATAACTATGATAGTTCCATTAAAAATGGAAAAAAATCTTGAACTGCTGAATGCAGAATTCAAATCTATAACATTAAAATCACCTATTAGAGAATTGAAATAAAAACCTGCCCTCAAAGTAAGACATTACCAACAAAGACCACAAGGTGGAGATATTGTATTCCTATGTTAAGAATGGCAAAGCTGGGATAAAGTAAAAGTAGTAGAAATGCATTGAATTTGAAAAAATACTGTTTTTAATTCTATCAAAATTGTTTTCATCATAAATATTCATTCCTTTCATTTTATTTTTTAAATAAACTCACATTATGTATAGTAGTGGCCTTCAATTTTTTAAAAAATTCTAGCACTGCTGAATGCACAATTCAAACCAATAAAAAAATCACCAAATAGAGAACTGAAATAAAAATTTTCCCTCAAAATAAGACACTACTAACAATGACCACAAGGTGGAGATATTGACCTTACAAGTTAGGAAAGGCAGAACTGAGAAAAGGAATAAAAAAGCATTGAATTTTGAAAAAAATACAGTATTATTTTCTAAATGAAAAAGCGAAACAGTTACGCTGTAGTGTGGTTTCGCTGTTGCCTTTATGCTGTGATATAATCTACTATGCAAGAACTGCTCATGTTTAGGCAGTATGGAACTCTGTTTTGTTGACATTTCCTGTTATTAATACCTGGGACATATACCAACACATGACATAAAATATATCAATCACACAATATTGAGGGCAGAGCCACAGGATCACTGCTAAACACTTCACTAAATACACTTTTCCTACTCATTTGACATGATCTAGAGTTGATCATTTCTTAAAAGACCCGTTGGCCCTTCTGCAGATCCGCAGCACCCGGATCCGACCGGTGTGCGCAAGAGGGGCCGCGGCACGTGGTGCCTTGTCCAGCCAAGACTCGCTCCCAGCCCCACATTACACCCCAGCCCGACTGATCCAGCCTTAAGAGCCAATCCTTATCCCGAAGTTATGGATCTGACTTCTGAATTCTCTTACCTACATTATTCTAACATACCAGCAGCCCCTCTCGCACACCCCCGTCGGAACCTCCCCTCCCCTTCTTGCGGGGGAAGGCCAGGGTGCCAGGGGGGTTAAGCCATCATCTGCAGCGGCCGGCAGGTGGCGGGCGGCCTCGGCCAGTGTCTAGCAGCCGGTTTAGAACTAGTGCGGACCAGGGGAATTCAACTGTTTAATTAAAACAAAACATCGCGAAGGCCCGCGGCAGGTGTCAACGTGATGTGATTTCTGCCCAGTGCACTGAATCTCAAAGTGAAGAAATTCAATGAAGCATGGCTAAACGGCAGGAGTAACTATGACTCTCTTAACTCCCTTGGGTAAAGAGTGGAGACTTAGTGACCTCTACCTCCACGTGGTCCCGCTGGTAACTCCACTGCTCTGCTTGAGTATGTGGAGGCCAAATGAGGTCTAAGTTATCTCACCCCTACTGTGGCCTCGCCAACCCACTGGGTAGTACCCACTGGCGAAACCTCAAAATGGAGAGTAATGTTAATGATGAACCATACATGTTCATCATGTCGCCCAGGCAAATAAGGTGCCCTGGAAGGACTTGGGGTTGGGTCCTGTTCCCTTAGAGCAAATCCCCTGTCAAGAATCAAAGAAGGAGAGTTAAGACTCGTCTCTGTGAGTACACAGATGACATATGACAACTTGGCCCAGGTCATGCCCGATGTTAGTCTACTCATCCATTCAACCAGAATATCTTCGATCAAAATAAACCATGCATTTGTGATCTACAGATCCCAATAGAAAACCATAAAGAGGCTTGACGATACCATCAACCTCCAAAGCCTCATACAAGAATGCGATCCCTCCCTGATGAACGTTTTGGAGGAATTTGAAAATGACACACCTGAGTATAATGACGAGAGCCTAACACCACCTCTGCAAGAGGAAGAGGACCATAGTCCAGAAGCGAATGGGTCACTCAATGAACCAACCTTTCTAAGTGGCCAGACCATAACCATGCAACTGCCAAATGATGATCAAACCTGTCTTATCTGCAAAGAAAAGATTGAAAGGCCGAGGCTGGCACTGCAACACTATACCCTCAAACACAATGAAATATCTATGTACCAAATGCAACAAAACAAGCAATAATCTCCACTCCATCCAGTGCCATCTCAAATGCAAAGGGAGAACTGACACGAATGAAGAAAAAGGTGAATGGAATTATAACATCTGTAACATAGACTTCCAATCAAAATCTGGTTTATCGCAACACAAACGACATGCCCATCCAGACATCCAAGAATTGAATATAAAGACTCCAGCAAAATATGGACAGATGAAAAGCTAATGAAACTGAAAGCACTGGAAATTAAATATAAAGGGGCAATAAACATCAATCAGCTAATTGCCCAAGAACTTCTGACAGCATTACAATACGTCCTGGAAAATGGCAAAAAGGCCCATAAACAAGCAGTGGTGTTCATTGACATCGCCAAGGCATTTGACTCTGTGGCCTGTGACCAAATATTTCAAGTCCTGCAACAAAAAGAACTGGACAACCACATAATTGATCTAATGAAAAACTCTTACCATGACTGCACTAAAATGATCAAAACAGAAAGCCTGTCCTCACAAGAAATCTCCATTAAAGTTGGAGTTAAACAAGGTGATCCCATGTCACCCATACTATTCAACATAGCCCTAGATCCTTTGATCAATGCCTTGGAAGAACACGGTTGGGGCTTCAGTACTGAGGCTGGAAACATCTCAACATTGGCATTTGCAGATGACCTGGTTCTGCTGAGCGACAGCTGGGAAGGGATGGAAAAAAACATCTGTATCCTTGAAGAATTCTGCGCACAAACAGGACTGATGGTCCAAGCCAAAAAATGCCATGAGTTCCTAATTTCACCTACCAGGAATGACCAGGCGAAGTATTTAAGCCATTCTAACCCGCTTCTGGCTGCTCAGTATTGAGTCTACTCTTTGAGAGCTCTACCTGGCGTTTATTCTGTACCTCGCATTCTTCTGGATTCTGGACTTCCCTTTTGCCTTT
Source organism: Atractosteus spatula (assembly GCF_055471065.1). Lineage (NCBI taxonomy): Eukaryota > Metazoa > Chordata > Actinopteri > Semionotiformes > Lepisosteidae > Atractosteus > Atractosteus spatula. Next base: position 330,649 of record NW_028296664.1, on the reverse strand, counting down.
CGACTTTGGACCTCGCCTCTTGTTTCGGATTGTTTGCCACTATTTGTACTTCCTGTATTTCGAACCACCTTTCTCCTTTTGACCATGGACTCGCCTTACGTACCGGATTGTTCGCCTGCCTTGTAACCTACCTACTCCTGCGTCTGCACAGGATCCACATATCTCTTCATTGGGGATTCGTTACAGTAGGTTAAATGAATTATTATTACTGGAGTATGTAAGGATAGTATGTGATGTGGGAATGTTATTATTGGTTTTATGTTTGTATTGTCATATATTGTACTGATCTCTTTGGCTTGCATGAGCTGACCAAACCAGACTCGATGCAAATAGTTGTTATGGTAATAGACGTGTTGAACTTGAGAAACTGTAGAGCAACGCAATACAAGCATAAACACAGACCTAGCATAAAATTACATGAGAAAACATTCAAACAAAAGCCAGTTTCAGTCTATTTTTTTTTCCTGAGGAATAAAGCCTGCTGTTATTTGTTATCAATGAGGCTCTTTAAGGCCTTTACCTTCAATAAAGCCCAAATCCCCACAGAAATCTCTCATGTGTCTTGCTGGAGAGCAGGCCCAGTTTTCCTCAGCAATGACTCATTGGCCTGGTGTCCTGTATATCATCTGGTCTATGTGTACCATCTGTGGTATTAAAATACTCCCTCTCAATTTCAGTATTTGTTTTTTTTTGTTTGGTTTCTCTGTTGTTCTAAAGGCAGATAAAGGTGTCTTGTGGAATCTAATTTTCAGGTTAGAGGTTAGTTTCAACAGTTTCACTTCCTGCACAGAGTGATGGGTCTGATTCTCATGCTAAGTGAACAGTTAATCAAGTCCACAGAAAAACTTTCAGAGTCAAGATGTTACAGCCTTCCTCACCTTTGTCTGTGAGGGTCTGGGTGTGTCCTGAGAGAGACCCCTGCTGTTCCCAGACTGAGGTACAGAGAGGCAATTAACTCTCTCTTTCTTCTTTTTTTCAGCATGGAATAAACCTATTACTTGTTCCTTTGCAGCTTACGCATGCTGACGCAGCTACCCACCAAATATCATATTTTACCAAGAAGATAAAAACAGTCATTCGCCTGCTCCAAAGTGTGTCATTCTCCCCAAAAAAACTTCCTGGAGACACTTAATCATATTTCAGGTCTTCTCCCAAAGCAATCTCTTGCAAGGAACAGAATTGTAATGAAGTCCTGTTCATCGACCACAAAAGCCTGCCTCACTGGTCTAAAGTTGACTTTAATTTATTCGTCTTCCAAAGGTGTCTTTATCTCGATGACAGGTGCAGAGAATCTTATGATTCCTGTGCCACCTATGACTTTAGGACTGTGCTGTTGTCTTTGTTATGACTTCTCCATGGTAATCACACACAATCTCTCCCTTTACAGGATCGTTGTTGATTAGAAGACATCTCCAGATTCAAAGTGTTTGAAAAACCAATTAATAAAACTTTTCTCCCCTCTGTTTTGTAAGAGTTTTGAGAGCAGTGAGTAAAACTCCTCCCGCTGTATTTATTGTACATCCATATGGGAACCACACAATTAAAGGGCATCAGGACCAGGCAATAAGAGCAGTTGTAAACAAATTGTATTTAAGAGAAATATACAAAAATATTCCTTTTCTAGTTGTAGTGGTTTTATGGTTTTACTGAGACAATTATTAATTGAAGCAGTAATCACGAGGTGGTTCGTTGTTTCTTTTAGAAAATCAATCATCAGAACAACTTACAACGCACACCCACGGGTTCAATACATGAGATACATTTATTAACATAAATTGTGCACCAAACATATACTAGTCTGCCTGGATACAAGCGGCAGACCTTACTGTGAGGGTTATTAATATACAAGGTATATAATCTCAAAGAGATGCAAACACAAAGAGATACACAACAGAGAATATATGTCAATATATATCGTTCGGTTACACTAAATCGCTAATCAGTGTTATTACCCACTGTTACTCTAAACTCAGGAGTATATACATTACTCATGAATTAAATTGATAACAACTTGTGAAGTTCAATTGAATTCTCGAGACGCAATGTAGAACATGGGGTTTACTTATCCACTGTGTATGGATTTGGAATTTCCCGGCATGAACACCAAACCAGCTGACAGGTTCTGTTGCAGCCTCTGTTCCAGCAGTTGTCCAATGGGCATTTTCCCAGCATCCTCTGGCTACTGGCCAACCAGTCGAGGTGCAGCTCGGAGTAGGATGGGCGGAGGAATCTAACTGCGGCGCTCAGGGCAGTCGTTGCTCCGAGGGGATCTACCAGCAGTCTGGCTGGCTAGTAGAAAGTCTCTATGCACAGAGTGTGACCTCACAAGTCACTCTCTTGCCTGGGAAGAAGCTGGTTCGTTCCCCGGTCCAGCGCTGCTTCTGAATAAGCTATTCAGGTTGTCGACGAGGGTCCAACTATAGGCTGCCGTTGATCAAGCAGAGCATTCACGCTGGTAGAATTCTGAGTACGTACAGGATCCTCGGCCTTGTGCTTAGAACAAAGTTCAAGTCCCAGTGCAGACAACAGCAGTTGTCACGTGATTGTCTCTGAGGATGCGCGAAAATGGCCAAGGAGAGCCCCGACCTCAGCTTGCGCTCCCTTTTTGACCAAGACACAGATGTGTGTTGATTGGTTGAGAGTTTGGCGGGCATTGGAGACCCATGTGGTGTTACCACGCCCTGCCAGTCCCTGATTGGTTGATCAAGGTGAGATATGAGTCACTTACTCCTGACACTTAGGAATACAGTCCAGATGTCCATCTGGCACTCCATAGACAGATAGGCGCCAATGGATGACCATTGATCATGATAGCCAGGCTTAGCTAAGTGCATCCCCGTTTGGGAACTGTCCCTTATCAAAAGAAAACATCTTAAATCAGCCTGCATGAATACCTTCTCTGTGGCTGCACCACAGAGATGGAGAGTGAGATGGGGCCTCATTTAGGAAAGCACAGCAACACTTAATTCTGTCTTCTTAACAAGCATTGCCGCTACATAGTGATGTGTGCTAATATAAAAGCCGTTTTTTTCCGTGACATGATCTGGTTAGTTAGATTGAATAAAAGGCTGGGCTTGGAGGAGGGGAGGAGACTGTGGGGGTGGAGCAGCCGAATGGATTTCTTCTGATAAGCCACATCTCTCTACTCACTAGAGACACCAGTTCCACTTGAGACACAAGTCACTGGATGAGCTCTTCAGCATTTGTACCGTTGGAATAAAGGGCCCCTTGGGTGCAGGACATCGTAGGTTAGGAGCCCGAACCAACAGCGTTCCGGAGGCTTTCTGGCATTCTCCACAGCGTCGCACCACATCAGTCGCGAAGGGTGCGAAACCTGTCCCCACCCAGCTCTGAGCAAAGCGTTGAGTCATCCTCTCCCATTGTCCAAACATCACAGCTATGTTCTAACAGATAGGCTTCTGAGGGGTCAGGTAGCAAAGTGGCTGGATTTAGAGCCCCTTCACACTCAATAATAATATTCGGAGCCTCTAACAGGACCTGCCACTTGCTCCATCAAACAGCATTAACCTTGCTGACCCGGTCATGTCCTCAGGGACATGAGGGTGTGTACCACTTGTGGGCATTGAACAATTAGTTGCTGGTCTAGCACTATGTTATTAACTGCCTGTACTGCTAGACAGAAGGCCTTAACAGCGTGTAGACATGGTCCCCAATCCCTGGCAACCTTGTCTAAGGGTCCCGAGTAATACCCTACCGGGCGGTACTTACCCCCATGTTCCTGTGATAGTACAGCTGTTCAGAATCTATTCTTTTCACTTACGTAGAGGTAGAAAGGTTGATCTGTCTGAGGAAACTCCAATGCAGGAGCCTGTAACAGAGCTTGTTTCAAATCATTAAAAGCATGTTCAGCTTCACGGCTCCAAGCAATCGGGTCAAGGGGTCTCCCTCCCCCCTTTCATAGGTCTGTGAGTGGTTTGCCCCGCTCAGAAAAAGCATCAACCCAATTTCTATTGAAATTGCTCAGGCCCAGGAATGACCACAGTATTGGGACTAGGGTGTGAGCTGATTGCCTGAGCCCAATCATCTGTCAATTCCCTCTTTCCCTGATTAACTTTCTGTCCCAGGTAAATAACTGTGTCTAGGCATAACTGCCTTATCATAATTAGCCTTGTGCCCTTTTTTAACCAAATGGTTAAGAATGATTTGGAGGTCCTTCTTGTGGGTTCCGTCGTCGGGAGACGCAATTAAAATATCGTCCACATACTGGATGACGACGGAGGCCACCGGAGGCAACTCCTGGAGATGCCTCCAAAGTGCCATGTGATACATGGTGGGGCTGTTATGAAACCCCTGTGGTAACCTGGTCCAAGTATATTATTCTCCATGTACAACAAAAGCGAACCAATCTTGTACCTCTGGATGTAGAGGAAGGGACCAGAACCCATTAGCCATGTCAATTACCGAAAACACCTGGTTCTCAGGTGTCAGCAGTTGAAAAATAGCAGAGGGATCTGTTACCAAGGGGGTGAGACGATTGATGTATTGATTAGCTTTTGAGTAATCAACTGTGAATCGCCACGCTCCGCTGGCCTTTCTGACGGGCCATATTGGGCTCTTGCTTGTGCTATGTGTTTTTCGTACAATGCCTTGAGCTAATAGTTTTTGTACTACTCGTCGAACCCCTTCCTCCGCATCTTTGTTGATTTTATATGGCTTTGTGTATGGCGGGGAATTCCCAGAAAATGTGGTGGGTTCCATGTCCAGAAGCCCACATTCATCCTTATCCTTTGTCCAAATTGAATGACCTTTCAGTTCATCCTTCTGGAGGGACCAGATGTTTACATCCACCCTCTCCTCATGTACAGTTAATGTAATTCCTTGTAGATATTTCAGAGCATCCCACCCCAAAAGATCTGGGGTAGGTCCTACACACATGACAGCATTAAATGTTACTTCTCCATCTCCTAGTCTAGTCTCGAGTTTTTGAGTCTCTTTGAGTATTATTCGATTGCCCCCTACACCAGTGGCCTCCATCTCCCTCCCTTTGAATATTACACCACACCGTTCAGCTGACTGTTCAGATAAACAAGACAATTGAGCCCCAGTATCCCATAAAAGAGACATTTGAGTCCCATTAATTGTACACTGTAACTTAAGTTCCTTTTCACCTAGCTCCTGCGATAGGCGTAGGGAGGCCACTAGGGGGAGTCCTAGGTTAAAAGATCCCTAATAGCACGCTTGTCTGCTTCACTCAAATCCTGTAATTGTGAAAGCAGGCTTTTTTGTCCCTCTCAATTTGAGGCATTGAATGGGAGATCGCGATGTTTTCCAGCCCTGCCTTCAATGGCCATTCGTTTTTTGCAATTTTTTTGAAAATGTCCAAAACTTTTACAATAATGGCACTGACCTGTAATAATTCCCCTTTTGGAATAAGTCGTGTGGTAGAGCCGGCTTCACCCTTCTGCATGGGGGGTGTTCACCCTGTTTGTATTGCCTGCAACTTAACGTACATATTCCTTTCGATTTGTCATGCCATTTTAACTGCTTGTTCGTGTCTTGCACTATTTCAGGCTCTTTCAACTGAAGGGCTTTGGCTATATCAGGCTTGAGGCCACTCAAATAAATCTGTTTAATCACAGCAGAGGCGTCGCTTTTCACATCATCTGTGTCACAAACTCACGAGCATTCCAGCCAGACTGTGACGAAGCAGTCAGTGAAATCAGCCACATCCTCGATCTCTTTCTGCTGACAAGCAGATATCTTTTTCCAATCTGTTTTTGGTGGGTAATGTTGTTTAAGCCATCGCCAAACCCACTCCCATCGCCCTCCCCTGCCTTTATCCTCACACAATTGCCTAAGTTCTCCAATACGCTTTTCCCCTGTCCTTCGGAGGATCATAGCGGCAGTCAGGGGAGTGATACCATAAGTATCTTTTAACTCCTGAAGCGCACTCCAGGTCTGCTGCATGCCTATTTTCGGGTGTGGTACTTCATTAGCCCACCGGTCAATATCTTCTGGTTTTGGATTTGATCGTATGGGGGGGTTAGGGAAGGAAGGTGCGAGAGTAGAACCCCTCAACGGGGTGTGGGACGGAGTTCGGGTAGCGCTGTCATCAGCAGCGGCGGCTCCTTCTACGTCAAGTCCTTTCCAACTTTGCACAGATCTGCAGGCGTCCTCCCTCTGATAGGGGAGATCCTGATCTGTCTTTATCACACTCATACCAAGTGTCATCCTAATCAGACGCCCCGTCTCCATATGGCCAATGTGGGAATTGATCCCAATCATTTGCGTTACCTGCCTGTCGGTTCCCCTGTGGGAGAGCAGGATATAATTTAGTGGACGGCTGCAACACATTAACCAGTGCAGTGCGCCCAGGAACTAATTCTTCCATCAGTCTCAGATTCTCCTGCCTTGCCTCTTTTAGCTTTTGTTCAAGCTCCTCTTTTGCAGTGAGTAAATTATCTTTCCTTTCATTTAATGCTTTCAGTTTTTCTGTAAGCTCTTTCTGGTATCACATTCTGATTTCTCTTTCACGTTTATCAGCCGAGCACCAGGGCTGCAGCTACATCCTTGTGCTTTTGCCAAATCTCAAATGCTTTCTTACAGGCATCCTCGCCCCAAACTCCCTCTGATAAACTCAGCTTCTTCATATATTTTTTTCTCCTTTTCTTTCAACTTACACTTATGACTATGTATCAGACACCTCCACCACTTTCTCAAACACCCAGTTAGCACACATGTTTGGTTTCTGAAGGTTTACTGTGTCGTGTGTGAGGTAACAGCTCATAGGCAGATCCTTTTACTTGGAAATCCTGTGCATTGCTGCACTCATGCAACTAAGGGCATCTGTTACCTCCAAATATAATTGCCTCTCAGAGTCTTTAGAGAGGACTTACACCACACAGGTAAGGAACGAGAACACGATCCTGTTCTCTGGATCAGTAATTCACCATCCCCAGAATGCCATCATTGCCGATTTTGCCCCCAGGTGGACTTACAGACTGGGCTCCAGTCAGAGCTGATCTCAACGTCCTTTAAATCCTGCTACTGAGTGCTTTGCTCTTTTATTATGAGGTGTGTTTATGTAAGTGTGTTGTGCGTATGTGTATGTTCACAAACAAGAAAAACACATAAAAAAACATACATATATTATCTCCTTTCCTCCTGTTCCCTTTAAAAATTAAAAAAAACACACCACACCGTGCACAATCAAGGCACAACTCAGCTCAGGACCCCACGCGCAATTAAGGCACAAAACCAGTTCTGAGCTTTGCAATAAAGGTCCAAACCCGTTCAAAAACTCCACGCGCAATTAAGCCATACACCAGTTTTGAACGCCATTCGCAATACCGTGGCTCGTCACCTGCCAGACTATATTCTGGGCTTCCAGCCAACCACCCATTTCATATACCGGTGTCTTCTCCGGGCCAGAGGAAACCAGAAGCTCACTTTTACTCCATCATCTCGAGCAATCCTTGCAGGGAGCAGAGACTTGCCAATCGGTCAGACAAGAGAGTCGGGACTTTTAAAAAAAGAGGAGTCCTTACCTGTTTGTAGTATGCGCGCTGACCATCTCTCCTGCCGATGGGAAGCCTTGTGCCTTCTGGAGTATCCTGTTCATGATGCCAAAAGATGTTGTAACAGACAAATAAGTTCTGGATCCCGAGGTGAAGTTTAAACAGCTGAGTTTTATTACATGCAAGGAACAATAAGACTGAAGCATTGTTTGGAATACAGGTACAAAACTTCCAGTTTATATAGCACTTTTTGGCCAGTTCTGACATAATTTGTTTCCATGGTAATGGGGAAAGGTCACAGTGTCCGTACAGTTCCCAGACTTCGACCACTCTTAATGGTCAGTTTTAAGTTTCCTTCCTTGGGGGGGGGGGGGGTTTCTAGCTGGCATCTGGAATCCTTATCAGTTATCCCCTTTTTACTGCCATAACTCTAAGCCTGGAATGTCTTGTGTGAAAGAAGTCCAGTTCTTGTGCAGGAAGGAATCAGTTAACCCCTTCTTCACATCTTATATCTTTCTTCATTCCCTCTGAAAAAGTACTTACAGAACAAATGTAAAACTCATTACTTTCTGATGCGATGGCAGCCATTGTGTGCCAGAATGCTCACCACACCAGCTCTCAGTGGGGAGGAGAACAGTGTGATGAAGCCAATTCATAGATGGGGATTATTAGGAGGCCATGATTAGTAAAGGCCAATGGGAAATTTAGCCAGGATGCTGGGGTAACACCATAGAGAGTCAGGAAGTCGGTTTTACATCTCGTCCAAAAGACAGCACTTTTTACAGTACAGTTTCTCTGTCACTATACTGGGGCATTAGGATCCACACAGACTGCAGGGTGAGCGCTCCCTGCAGGCTCCACAACACCTCTTCAAGCAGCCTTAATTTACTTACTTTCCTGTTTCCCAGGAGGTATCCCAGGTACTGACCAGGTTCACACCTGCTTAGTTTTAGTGGGTTGCCAGTTGTGAGTTGCAGGGTGGTATGGTTGCCGGCAATTATTGTGAGCCTAAGGTAGTTGTTTTAGCTAATTTATTTTGACTTCCCCTGATATTAATAATGTTGACTTATTTCTCTTATTTATCTGTTGAAAAGAAAAATTCCCTCAGTCCATTACACCTGAAGACATCTGCGGACAGATCTCAAATGGCTTCAATCGGAACATCCACCAAGTAAAAGTTCATTGTTGTTTTACAAAGTCATGTTTTATTTCAGAATCACGTACCTATCTGATAAAATACAATTAGGGAGAAAGCTTAATTAGGAAAATGTAGGCCTTATCTTGTTTCTATAGTCAAATGTTTTTCTATGTTGTCTTAGGAAACCCAGCAGGATTCCCCTGGTGTGCAAGATGTGCTAGAAGACATTTGACCAGCTTCCTGCTCACTTGAAGAGGGCGTGTATGAAGCGAGCCACACCAGAGGAGATCAGGATGGCCTCTCACCAGGCCAGGAAGGACTTGATGAGTGACCTGAGGAATAGGCAGGTTGTGGATTACGAGAGCATAGAGCTATTGTTCGATGAGGCAAATAGGAACCTGGCTGTGAGCCTGGTGGAGTCCATTGGCTGTTTTGTACGTGGGAAATCTGAAGACAAACCAGCAAGGTGAGAGACTGAATTTTGCCATTTCTTCATTGTATTTTCATAGTTTTTTTTGAAACCGGTTAGCTCGGTTAGTATTTTATGTAATTGTGGTTCCGGATGCCCTATGGAAGCGCCTCCTGTCCAGCAGAAAGAGGTGCAGTCCAGTGACTAAAGAGGATAAGGAAGACGAAGGAGAACATGGGAGTTTTGGAGAACTGGAGCAGCAATACGACTTTCCTCTCATTTCCAGTTTGATTAATAATTCAACTGGCTCTCACGTATGAAATCATTCTATATATTCCTATGTATCCCTACAGGACCCCAGTAGTTAAGAGTTATCAGAAGGCTCTCTGGAAGAGAGTGGCCCAGGCTGGACTATACAGAAAACACGCTCTGGATGCTCCTCTCCTGGCTGGGTTTAAACAGTACCTTATACAGGACCTGGGTGTGATAAACTGCTCTCAGGAGGTAGTTATTTAAAACTGGGCAGAGACTCCAAAGTACGTATTTTAACCCATTAGCAAAGAATTCACCCATCTGAGATTGTGCCAGCTTTAAAAATATTTTTTTTTAGATAGACAACATTTCCAGATTCCTGTTTTTTATGGATCCATCTGAAGCATCCTTGATGTTTGTGAAGGACAATCTCAAAACTGAGGATGACTGGACTGTCTCTCCAAACCATTCCTAATTACATCAAAAACATCAACCAGTTCCTGCGCTATATCCTGAATGCCACCAACCTAAGACAGGAGGATCATAGTCATCAGAAAGAGATATTTTCCATTTGGAGCTCTGATTCCAGTTGGTTTCTAGTTTTACTACATGACGGGAATTGACATTGATGGTACTACTCCTTCTGCCACAGATACACACAGCTGCAGAGTCCTGGTCCGAGCACCAGTGACTGCTGGAAGGTGCTGAGGGCTAAGAGAAAAGAGAGATGTTGAGAGGATACTGGAGAAGACGCACACCTCTGAAGACATCACCATGCCTGAGCAGCTTCTTGTGCTGTATTACCTGCAGGCCATTCTCCAGCTGAAGCACCTGCAGCACCCACGGGTGGTAAAGAATATGACAGTAAGCATGACAGTTATGCATATTTCAGTTGTTTGGTCAAATTCTAACAATGACACTATTATCTGACATTTATAAAGAGAAAGAATAACAATGATAGTCAGGGCTCATCGCTGTCATTTAGGTGGGCTCCCGTTACTTAGGGCCTTAACAGGGAGACTGGACTGGAGGGTGGGGTGAGGGAGAAGATTCTCTCAGCTCTGTTTTCAGTCAGGCAGAATGAATGCACTTGAGAGTGGAAGTGTGAGAGTGGAATTTGATCTCCACCCCAACTTCTCTTCAGTAACTCCATATGGAAGAAGAGTTAGTGAATGGCAAACATCAGGTTCAAACAGACTCAGCAGCACTAAATTGTAATGATTCTTGATGACACCTCCTCATGTTATATGTAAGCCCCTTCTCTCCTTCACATTCATCTTTTGCACCTCTCTTCCACACCATCCCCTACATGTGAGTCCTCATTGGAATCCCAGCCTCCTCGTTCTACAGAAGCTTAGCACCCAGCCAAGTGGGTTAGACTGACTGACTGAAACACTCAACACTCTCCATACACTTCATTGCTGGGTGCTGCTGTTGCTACTGTAAAATGATCATTGGCAGTTTTGAATCAGATAGGCAGCTTGTGATATCAGATCCAGGAATGGATGCAGAGAAATAATTTTGTGTCACAAAGAGGGCAAAAACTGGCGATAATAGCAGACACAAAGCACACAACCTCCTCTCAGCAGCTGGGATGCTTTGCCCTGAATGAAGAAGAGGAACATGTAAGTCGAATTTACGCTGATATATGGTATTCTCTCCAATTCATTGCCAACATCTGTCTTCGGCATTCAACAATAGTTGAAAAGTACAATAACTGCATTTTGTACTGCCACTGATAGCATATGTGGAACAGAGACTGAATTATTCTAAATTTCTTCTGTGGAGGAGTCAATTTATAGTCCTTCCAACGACTTGCGAAGACTGCATGAGAAGTAAACCAAATCACAAAGTTGTTTTAATGTATTCATCGAACTGCCTGTGGCTTGGAAACAATCATACACTGTGTGTATGTGTTTGTTTTGTAGATACTACCTCCCATTCATCACCTGCCAGGCTGCCAGGAGGGCATTTGAGACGGCCACAAAGAGGCTCACAGATGCACAGGAGAGCATTGTGGCGGATTATCTGCACACTCAGATGTTACTGCAGAGAAACACTAGAGGATGCTGACACATGACAACATCTGCTCAGCCATTGAAGTCATTGAATGTGTTGCAGAGGAGGGAGCTCAGTAAGTGTCACCATTTTCTGAATAAATGACAAAATATTCATGTGTCAAAAACAGCAATTACTTCATGCTTTTGAAACATCAAAAGAGCAATCGCCAGTAAGTGCTGCAGGATGCACATCTGCTGTGTAACTTGAAGAGAAAACACCACTTTCAGTTCTATTCAGCCAATGTGTTACAGATATTATTGTGATCTAATATTCGTTTTTAAATCAGATCAACACCAGCCCTCGCTGTTGCAGCTGCAGGATCTGGAAATCCGAAGATGGATGATGCCACAGCCTTCTAGGAGCTGACACGGGAGTTTCCAGTGTCGTTAGACGGGCAGCTTCCCAGAAAGAAAGAGTGCCTGAGACTGACTGGAAGTCATGACCAACACTGTTAGGACCGGTGGAGATCAGAGCAGAGGAAGATGAGACTGCAGAACATTATTGGTAAGTCTACAAAACTATTATTTACACAGAGAAACTGACAAAGTGAATTTGAAATCAGTTCTGAGGGTTTCTGTTCTGGTTTTCATTCCAGACCATTACGCTAGACAGTTACCAACAGAAGGCCAGGTGACCCGCTATTTTCAAAAGATGGACTGGACTGCAAATACACCAACAGCATCTGAAGTGCTTGAGAAGTGGAAGCCCAACACAGATGCACAACCAAATGAAAGGCAAATTAAAACCTGAAGAGGCCTGAGCATCACTGACGATCCAGTGAAGGGGAAGAAGGTTGTGACTTCCAGGTGTTTCCTGAAGGGAGAGGTAGTGTGTGATCACCATGGCAAGGTCATCACAAAGACAGCTGCAGAAGCCCTAATGGCACAGATGGCAGAGGCAGAGATGAGATGTCTGTTCTTTTTTGATGGACATGCACAAAAATGTGCATTGATGCTTGTGAAGAACAATGCAACTTCTACCCGGATAAGGAGACGATCGGAAGGCAGATAAATTCCTCTAAGAAAAATGACAACATCAGGGCTCTTAGAGAGTCGTTCATAATCAACGGACAGCCCGTCGTGACAATTCTGTTTATAGCAAAGAGGGACATTGCTGAGGGAGAAGAGCTCCTCTTTCATTACAGAGTTTCGAGGAAATCATTGCTGCATGAAGGACAGGCTCTGAAGTGGTTGGAAAACTGACCAGTTCCAGAAAATACTTTGTAAGTATGTTGAACATATTTTCTTTTACCTATTAAAGATTGTGTCTTCTTGTGACTTGAAATCCATCTCAGTATTGTTTGTGTCATTGTTTTGAAGATGACATGTCTCGTTCTCCAACAGCTAGGATACCAGGAGGGGATAAGAGACAGTAGAAAAGTAGATAAATGAAGCTCAGAAGAGCAGTCTTCACTCAGGTTAGGAGATTGTCAAACAGAGATCTTTAAAACAATCAGCTGAAGGGGAGCACATCACAGAGATAGGGTTTCCCCTAGCACTCAAGACATGCTCACTGTACTGAAGTTATACTTTCCTTTTTATACATTAAAAGTAGGCAAGACTTTAACATATCAAAGGAACATACAGGGAAAGGGGCAGTGTCAAAAGTCAAACAAAACAGGACAGGAAGATGCCATTTGGCATCCTACACTCTGTTTCATTTCTCTCTGGTTGAATGGGTGTGAGGAATCACAGGCTTTAGTTTGCACCTAAGACAGTGGTCTTAGGTGCGAACAGAAAACCTTTCCCGCGCATAGTCACTGTCCTGACCTTTTGACTCGGTCTTCCACATTATCTAGAGTCATCCTGTAGGCTCTGTTCTTGGTGTCGTTCATGAAGTCCAGTCAGTCTCAGTCAATGTCTCTTCCAAAGCAGTTGCTTGTCTAATGCTGCTGGAAACTCCAGTGTCCGTTCTGGGCCATCATCAGTCTTCTGACAGTGAATATCGCCTTTATCTGTTAAGATTAAATTCATAAATCAATAATTACTTTAACACATCATTTCATAAAGATTTGAGAGTTTGTTCAATTTAAACTGACCCAAAAGCAGATGTCTTACATTGAAAAAGATTCTTTGCATTGCTCCACTAATCATGAACTAATTTGAAAACTATGTTTTAAATTGAGTGATCACTCTTTTAAAACATGAAGATAAAGTCAACAGTTTTTCAAAAGTGGTGACAATTATACCTCTTAATTCCAAAACTTTCAAAAAGAACAAGAGCTGGGCAGATGTCGCATAGTGTTTTGTCTTGGGAATATTTGAGTTTTAAACCTTACATCTGGTATACTCAGTTCCTATTGCTGAATGCATGATGAAAGTATTGCTTACAGGTGTCTGACATAGAGTACTGTGACACCCTTTGAGAGAATCCTGTGCATATTTCACAAATTGTCATATTTTATTAGAGCTTACATTTTGGCTGCAGATTTGCAGTCTGGCCGACAGGTTGTAACGAACAGTTCTTTCCGGACCCTATGCGGACGACACAATCCAAAATAGTGAGGAAGGAATACACTAGGGAAAAGTCATGCAGGAACAGGGGGGCATGTCCATACGGTGCTGGTGATCCGGGGAGGTGTGGCCAAGGCGAACAGTCCAGAATAAATCCAAAAGGGGAAATCCAAAAACGAAAGCAAAAGGTCCAAGGCTGGGAAATCCGTCCAAACAGGAGATTAAAATCAGGTGCTGGGTCGGGACCGGCGGGGGGAACAAGGACAGGAGCAGGAAGTTAAAAACATAACGGAGCCAGGCGCAATTAGGTCCCGGGCTCGCACGATACGGGGATCAGATGCAGAGCCACGAGTAAGGTGCGCGCCTGGCTTATAAAGGCGAAACGAACCGGAGCGAAACAAGGAACAGGAGGCGGGAGTGATGCAAATGAGGAAGGGCTGGAGCGCCCTTAAGAGGAGGGGTTTGCGATCGTGACACAGGTGTTTTCAGAAATGACAAATTCTGGATCATATCAAAGGAGCAGGAAAAGTGTATTCAGTGACGTGTTTGCAGTGATTCTGCGTCTCCAGCTTCAACACAGTGATATATATATATTTATATGCTCCTGTGATTTATTGGTACATACCCAGGGCAATAATCAGGACCAGAGATAGTGTTGTGAAGTACAGCAACCCACAGGGACACAAGCGTAGACCCACTGGACTGCATCTCCTGCAAAAACCAACACATACAGGTGTGTAGCAGCATAGTACTGCGTACAGGTCTCGGAGATAGAGTGCTCTCCCCATTGACAAAAACCTGAGCTTTCTGCCCCAAATTATCAAATTTTTCTAGAGCTTACATTTTTGCTGCGGATCTGTAGTCGGGCCGACAGGTCGTTTAAGAAATTCTGGTTCATGTCAAATGAGCAGGAAAAGTGTATTTCATGAAGTGTTTGCAGTGAACCTGTGGCTCTGCCCTCAATACTATGATATTTTATGTCATGTGTGGATATTTATCTATTCCTTTTATCTTTTCTCAGTTTTGCCTTTCTGAACTTAAAAGGACAATATCTCCACCTTGTGGACATTTTCAGTAATGTCTTATTTTGGGGGAATGTTTTTATTTCAATTCTCAGTTGGTTATTTTATTTTTATTGATTTGAATTGTGCATTCAGCAGTGCTAGATTTTTTTAATTGACTTCCACTACTGTACATAATGTGAGTTTATTTTAAAAAATAATACGAAATGAAAGGAATGCATTTTTATCAAGAGAACAATGTTGATATTACCGTGATTATCTTCCTTAGATCATGTATTACATTTTTAGGACAATTTGTGGGCTTGAACTACAAAGATTTTCCTGTTCTATGGTACAAGATAAATAAAAACAAAAGCAAAAAAAATGTAATTAGATTTGTTTTTTAAAACAAATGTAATAATTTATTTAATAAACATACGTGAAATAAAAACATTTTAAAATCATACTTTTAGTATATTTAGTCCCTAATGCACAATGCAATGATAATTTGTGCAACATGCACTGCTGTGTTTCAATGGGCACAGTGCTCCATACTCCACAGTGATTAAGAGTTCCATACTGCCAAAACATAAGCAGCTTTTGTATTGTAGAGCACATAATAGCACAAAGGGAACAGCGAAACCACACTACAGCGTAACTGTTTTGCTTTTTCATTAAAAAAACTGTATTTCTTCAAATTCAATGCATTTCTATTCCTTTTACCTTATCGCAGCTTTGCCATTCTTAACATGGGAGGACAATATCTCCACCTTGTGGTCATTGTTGGTAATGTCTTACTTTGAGGGCAGGTTTTGATTTCAATTCTCAATGAGGTGATTTTAATGTTTTAGATTTGAATTCTGCATTCAGCAGTGCAAGATTTTTTTTCGAGTTCAATGGAACTATCATAGTAATGTAAGTTTCTTTAAAAAAATAAAAT
Organism: Atractosteus spatula; assembly: GCF_055471065.1. Taxonomy (NCBI): domain Eukaryota; kingdom Metazoa; phylum Chordata; class Actinopteri; order Semionotiformes; family Lepisosteidae; genus Atractosteus; species Atractosteus spatula. The sequence continues at coordinate 314,917 of NW_028296664.1, read as the reverse complement.
GAAAAGAAAGGAATACATTTTTATGAGGAAACCAATACTGACATTCCCATGATAATCTTTCTTAGTTCATGTATTGCATTAGAACACTTTGTGGGCTTGAGCTACAATGATTTTTCTGTTCTGTGATACAAGATAGAGTACTATGCTTTTTGACCTGTGCTTGCTGCTAAAATTACCATATTTTAGGAGCAGGAAAAAGTGTCCTCAGTGACGTGTTTGCAGTGATCCTGTGGCTCTGTCCTCAATACTATGTGATTGATATATTTTATGTCATGTGTGGGTATTTGTTCCAGGTATTAAGTGTCTCTGGAAATTTTTTTTTATGGAGAAGGTCAAGCTTTGTAGCATCTTCTTGGTAAAATATGAGATTTATTGGAGAGATTGAATTGCCTCTCTGTCCTCCAGCCTGAGAACAACAGGGGTCTCTCTCAGGACACACGCAGACCCTCCCAGACACAGGAGAGGGAGGCTGTAACATCCTGACTCTGAATGTTTCTCTGTGGACTTGATTAACTGTCCACTTAGCATGAGAATCAGACCCATTAGTTTTTGCAGAAAGTGAAAGTACTAAAAGTGTCACGACCGCCAGGCAGTCAAGACCAACTCTTAAGCGATCTAATCAGCACCAGCAGCGGGTGATTATTAACAAACGCCACCGCACGAGTTAAACCACCTGCACACACTCCACCGTGCGGTGCGCAGTGCTATTTATACCATCTTTACCTGCTTCCCGCTGCTCGGTATTGAGTCTACTCCTTGAGAGCTCTACCTGGTGTTTTTCCCCGTACCTCGTTTATTCTGGATATTGGACTCCCCTTCTGCCTTTTCGACTTTGGACCTCGCCTCTCGCCTCGGACTGTTTGCCACCGGTGTTCTTCCTGGATTACGATTTACCTTACGCCTTTTGACCACGACCTTGCCTCTCGTTTTGAATTGTTCACCTGCCTCATCTACTACCCGTGCCTGTGTCTGCACAGGATCCTTGTATCTTCCCACCAGGGATTCCTAACAAAACTAACCTCCAACCTGATCTTAGAGTCCATGCGACACCTTTATCTGCCTTTAGAACATCAGAGAAACCAAACAAAAAAAAAACAAACACTGAAATTGAGAGGGAGTATTTTATTACCACAGATGGTATGCATAGGCTAGATGATATACAGGACACCTGGAAGAACACATGAAATATATGGAGAATCTCAGTCATGGGTCATTGCTGAGAAAAACTGGACTTGCCTTGCCTTAAAGAGCCTCGTTGATAACATATAACCAACAACTGGCTTTATTCCTCAAGAAAAAAATAGACTGAAACTGGCTTTTGTTTGAATATTTTCTCATGTAAGTTTATGCTAATTGGTTGCTTAGCTGCTAAGTTTGTTGCTTGTACTGTGTTGCTCGACAGTTTCTCAAGTTCAACACTTCTATCACCATAACAACCATTTGCATTGAGTCTGGTTTGGTCAGCTCATGCAAGCAAAAGACATCAGTACAATATACTACAGTACAAACATAAAACCAATAATAACATTCCCACATCACATACTATCCTTACATAATCGAGTAATAATGTATTCATTTCACCTACATTATATAACTGTGTTCACACATCCTACAGCCTCTGGGCAGGTGCTGTTACAGAAGCTGTACTCCTCTTATTAACAGACCTAAGCACTACCAGAGAGGAGGAAGGTAAATAGAGGCTGGGTAGAGTGAAAGCAGTCGGCGAGCATCTTTAGAGCTTTGTGTTTCAGTCTAGAGATGTAGAATGAATCCACAAAGGGAAGGCGAGTTTTAGAGGTGATATATACTGCCCTCTTTAGCTATTCCGTGTCCTGGGCAGAAGTGTTGCCATCTCACATAGTGAAGGGAAACAGCACAACACTCTCAATGACAGATCCGTAAAAGAGAGTCATTGCTTCCTGTGACACTCCAAACCTCTTCTGCTTCAGGGATAAATTGAAAATCTCTCTAAGATAGGAGCAAGCTGGTTGGCACAGGAATTCAGTGTAGAGGTTACAGAAAAGCCTACAGTAGATGCTTCCCTGCTGTTCTGTATGCAGAAAAACAATTTATGCTGCTGTGGTTGATAGTTGTCATAGAACTGTAGTAAGGTGTGTTCAGAGGTAAAATTCTAAAAAGAGTCTTTTGTTTCCCTGAAAACTAGAAATGGCTGCCAGATAATCTGAAGTACAGTAGTTTATAATTAAGGTCTCTGAAAGTGACAACCCTGGTTACTGGGACAGTCCTAAGATGTCTGACTTTAGATTTCAGATTGAAAAAACCAATGCAGAAATCCCAGCCGGGACAATTTCCTAGTTTAAAAAGGAAGGGTCCCAGTCTTATCCAGTTTAGTTTTAAACTGCTCTAGATAAATTTGAATTGACACTGACTGAGTTGTCAAAAGCTCAGTATCTCAGAAGAAGAGTAAGCTGGAGGAATATAAAAAAGAGCAATTCAAGAAAATGGAAAATGAACAGAAAAAGAAACTACTCAAAGAAGCGTTAGTGAAAATAGAAAATAGAAGACCTTCTGTCATGGAGGAGGGCAGAAAAGAGATACAGGTAAGCTTGCATGATCGGGAAATCAAATTGGAAAGTTCATACAACAAGACTAACGAATAACTGAACAAAGAGAAATATTGATCAAGGAACAAGACTCTGCCCTGCAAGAAATCAGAGATCTCAAGCAGAGCATGCGTGTCTCAGGTAGGGGCCAAGGGTGCAAGTGCATTCAGGAAGCCTGGGCTCAGAGAATCTCTAGACTAGGATCTCCGAGTGGATCAGAAAGAGCCCTATACAGGACGCTCAGGTGTATCCGTCCTGTCCTTGATCCATTTTGTAGGTAAGGCAGCGGATTTAACCTCCACTAATTTAGATGGCTAACAATATACAAGAAATGTTTGATCTGACAATACCTGGTTGTAATGTCAAGACCTAAGTTGACGAGCTAAAGGATATGTTCCAGTTCATGCCTGAAGCTATGGAAACAAAGAAAGTTATTGTAACGCCCTTGCCCGGTGGTGAGGAGGAAGCACACCTAGGTGCTCATAGTACCGCGGAGCAGGCTGGGAGTTGTAGCCAGGGGGAGTCTGAGCCTCAGCACGATGACCAGCAGCTGACCCTGCATATGTAAATAGTGTCGTAAGAGCTTTAGTGTCCTGTGTAGCCTTATAAGTGTATAGCCTGTTGTTAAGTAATTACCACCCTAAATATGTGTATGTGTTCCGTCAGTCTCCTCGTGTGTGTATATGTTGTGTTTGGTTTTTGTGTGGTTTCGTTAGGAGAATAAAGCAGTTGCTTGGTTTACTATCACGTCTCCACTTGTCCTTTGTCCTGAGGGAGCCTGAAAACGCTACATTATTTTAGTGAGAAAAACTACCAGGTGAGTAGAAGGCAAGGCAGGGACCAAAAATCTGTAACGATTTTGATGTCAAGCTATGATATAGGAATATTTTATCCATATTGGTCAGGTATTGGCTGTTGCTGCTTTCCACTGGGTTAAGCACGGACATCTGAGTCTCCTCGTGAGTTTTACTAGAGGATCAGATGCATTTATTTTACTGGGCAGAATTGTGTCAGTGATGAAGAGAGAGCAGGCATATTTTGCCTATCCCAGCATACGATTGAAATCATGCTGTCAAGGGATTCCTTAACCAGAAGGAGTAATGAGCAGCCTTGAGCATGAGAACGAATGTCATGCATACAGTCCAACCATGTGCTTCAGATGACCGCTCTATGCAGGGTCAAGTAGGCCCTGCTAACCACACCATCCACCAAGTGTTCACAGAGCAGATTTAAGAACAACTAGAAAAGACAGACACACTGGAAACAGAGGAGCACCCTTTCAGACACACCCTATCTGGTCAAGATGCAAATCCAGGGGGTTGACAGGAACACAGCTTTACAATAATGCTGACGAGTCACTAGAGAACCTGAAGAAAGAGGATATAACATCGATGCAGTTCGGAGAGGATAAAAATAAACGGATGAATTTCACCCACAGCAGATATAAACCAAGAAACATTGTAAAATCACTGCATACTTTTTGTTGCATATCAGTCATATTTGGGAACTATAATACATAAGAATAGATAAGAAGACGACGTTTCTGCTTGTATTATATACAGTATATGATATTGAAAGACCTATTGTTAGACAGTGACTTTGCAAACTGACCGGGAAGGTGGAGCTTCATTCTTGGCAGAGATAGACGGAGCATGGGAGCTAATTCACCTGCTGGTGTGAGCGAGGGGCCCCCACAGGACATGGGAACTTCCCCTCCATTCCTGGGAAGGAAGCAGATCACCGTTTGACCCCATCGGTGGAAGTCATTCTTTTTTAAATTGTTTTTTGTTTACTGTTCATGTTGTTTGGATTTATATTTTCAAGTTGCCAGCATATATATCACACCATTATTTGCTGGTTGTGTATGGAAATTTGAAAGAAGCGGTATTTAATGTTAAATACTCAGCATACTCCATAATGTCCCACACTCAGCATACTCCAGAATAGATGACTTTTCATGTTTAATAGTAATAGGCATGAGGTGGAAGAATGTATAATAGAAAACAGTGATTTGTCGGATCATTCAGCTGTGTATCTTATTTTACACCAAGATAAACACATAGAAATACAGTTTGGAGACTGAATACAGGTATACTCAAGCATAAATATGTGATTATCAAATTAAAAAAGAAGTCAAGTCATATTTAGAGAACAATGATAACGAAGAAGTGAACCCTGCTATACTTGGGAAGCTGCCAAGGCAATATCTATCTATAGCAGTATCTATAGGTATCACTACTACTCAGAAGAAACTGAGGGAGTATAAAATATGGAAGATTGGAGAAAAAATGACAATGTCTAGAAGACCAACTTAAGAAGAATAATAATCCAATCGACTTGGAACTGATTAAACATAGGTAGAAAGAAACAGATGAGTTATATGAGTTAAATGAGGAAGAACCTGGGAAGAAGCACAGATTTGTGTGGCAAACATACTATGAAGTAGAGCCAAAGGCAGAAGGCTTCATAAACAGTGTAGGCATCCTCTCACGAGGCACCAGTAAATGTAGGGGTTTGTGCATTTACTGGGACAGTTATTAATTGTAGCATTAAGTCACAAAATGATTCTTTTGATGGTATTAGAATCAACCTTGTGGGATAACTCAAACAACGCACACACACAGATACTAATACACGACAATACATTTATTAATACATAAAATGTTCATAAAAACATAACAGATCTTATCGTGATGGTTAGCAGAATACAAAAGGTATATATTAAATTACGAAGAGTTACAAATACCAAGAGGGACATACATTCAGTATATCATTCATTTAGACTGTTTCGTAAATTAACTTGGATTACAACTACACTAGACACTCAAAAGCAGGTACATTACTCATAGGAATTAAATTGATATCAACTCAGGTTGAGGTAACAATTGAATTATCGAGCTGCAATGCAGAATGTTGAATACTCATCCAATCTCTGTGGATTCAGATCTTCTGAGGACAAAGAAGCAGTGGCAGGCTTGTTGCTGTGTCCAATCGGCGCCCTCTGGCTCGGTGCCAAGCAGTGCTGTTGCGGCATGCGACGTGGTGGGAGAGATTCCTGCTGCAATGCTCTAGCAGTGGGTTCTCTGAAGACCGACTAGTTAGTTCTGGCTTACTAGCAGAGTTTGTGCACAGGAGGAAAGTGACTGCAGGTCCCAGCAGGTCAGGAAGAAGACCGGTTCGTTCCTTATGAAGCTCTAGTTCTGAATAGTGATTCAGCTGTCCACAGTTCCGACTTGTTCACGAGGCTTGCTGCTGGCTAACCTTGGGTGGATCCTTTGGTTACGCGCTGGCAATCTCCATTCTCGACTCTTAGAACAAAGGAAAGTCCTGGACTCGGACACACTGGCCGTTACGTGGTGGTCCGGGCTGAGTCTGAGGATTTTCAGGAGGAGCTCTGAGTATAAGAATGTCCAGGAGGCGCTGAGTCGAGAGATGTTCAGGAGGCGCTCTGTGCGGCCTGTTTTACCTGGAGAAACTGCGGTCATTCATTGGTTGAAAGTTTCATGGGCATCAGGGACCCACGTGGGGTTAACCTGCCCTACCAGTTCCTGATCGGCAGATGATGAGTAACAATGCACTCTGCCCTTAGAGTTGTAAACAACTTTGAATAAGACTTTCCTTAGGAATCTCCCAGACTTTAAGATGCCAGAGACGACCATTTGTTAGGGTGGTTGATGTGTCTCAGCCTTGGGAGTTGTTCCTTATCAGGACACTCTATCAGCTAGAAAAACACCTTAATTGTGAACCAAATGGAATGGCCTCTCTGTATCAAGCACCACTGAGATGAAGGAGAGAGAGGTTTGGCAAGGGAGCAGCAACTTAATTCCTGTACTTTAATAAGCCTTGCCGCTACAACAGCAAGCCTCAAACACAATCTGTAAGATAAAAGACCCTCAGATAAAAGACCTCTTTTTAAATATTGACAAAATTGATGGAATATTTTCATTCATATCTCCAAAATGGTGCATACTACAAGCGTAAAACCAAATGCACGTGAAAGCAGGGACTCAGAGCTTCCATTTATTCTCTATTATCCCCGGTTTAAAACTCAGCATCATGTCTGCCTCCATAAAAATGTGTTTTTGTTTTGTTTATCTTGTACCACAGAACAGAAATATCTTTGTATTTCAAGCCCACAAAGTGTCCTAATGATGCAATACATGATCTAAGGAAGATTATCATGGGAATATCAACATTATTTTCCCCATAAAAATGCATTCCTTTCATTTCGTTTTATTTTTTAAATTAACTCATATTATGTATAGTAGTGGCCTTCAATTTAAAAACAATCTAGCACTGCTGAATGAACAATTCAAATCTATAAAAATAAAATCACAAAATTGAGAATTGAAATAAAATGTTTACCTCAAAATAAGACATTACTAACAATGACCACAAGGTGGAGATATTGACCTTACAAGTTAGGAAAGGCAAAGGTGTGTTAATGTAAAAGGAATAGAAATGCATTGAATTTGAAAAAATACTGTTTTTATTTCTAAATTAAAAAGAAAAACAGTTATGCTGTAGTGCGGTATCGCTGTTACCTTTCTGCTATTATTTGGTCTACTATGCAAAAGCTGCTTATGTTTTGGCAGTATGAAACTATGAAGCACTCTGGATTATGGAACACTGTGCCCTTTGAGACACACCTGTGCATGTTGCACAAATTATCATTGCATTGTGCATTAGGGACTAAATATACTAAAAGTGATTTCACTTATGTGAACTAAATAAATTATTAGTTATTTTATGTGTTTTTAAAAAAATCTAAATAAAATACATGCTTTTGTTTTTATTTATCTTGTACCATAGAATAGGAAAATCTTTGTAGTTCAAGCCCACAAAGTGTCCCAATGATGCAATACACGATTTAAGGAAGATTATCTTGGGAATATCAACATTGTTTTCCTCATAAAAATGCATTCCTTTCATTTTATTTTTTAAACAAACTCACATTATGTATAGTAGTGGCCTTCAATTTAAAAAACATCTAGCACTGTTGAATGCCCTGAAAAACAATGTTCCCTCAAAATAAGACATTACTAACAATGACCACAAGGTGGAGATACTGACTTTACAAGTTTGGAAAGGAAAAACTGAGAAAAGGTAAAAGGAATAGAAATGCATTGAATTTGAAAAAAATACTGCAGTAAACGATGAATGGTGTAAATGGTGAATGTTTCTATTCTGTTGACATTGCCTGTGATTAATACATGGGAGAAATACCCACACATGACATAAAATATTTCAATCACATACTGTAGTATTGATGGTTACTCATCATCAGCCAATCAGGAACTGGTAGTGCAGGTTAACCCCATGTGGGCCTCTGATGCCCATGAAACTTTCAACCAATGAACAACCTGCATGTCCTCCAGGTAAAAACAGGCAACACAGAGCGCCTGTAGAACAATTCCAGGGCAGCACAAGGTTCCCAAGGGAACACAGTTCCCAAGCGCAGGACATTCTCACAGCGCGCCTGCTGGACATTCAGCCTCAGGGCTCCACCTGAGCATCCTCAGACTCAGCCCGGACCACCACGTAATGGCCAGTGTGTCCGAGTGCAGGACTTTCCTTTGCTCTAACAGTCGAGGACGGAGGTTGCCAGAGCGTAACCAAAAGACCCACCCGAGGTTAGCATCAGCAGCAAGCCTCGTGAACAGGTCGGAACTGTGGACAGCTGAATCACTATTCAGAACTAGCGCTTCATTAGGAACGAACCGGTCTTCTTCCTGACCTGCTGGGACCCACAGTCACTTTCCTCTTGTGCACAAACTCTTTGCTAGTTTCAGCCAACACTAACTAGCCGGTTTTCAGAGAGCATCAGCAGCGCACCGCATCGCAGGAATCTCCCATCACGGCGCAAGGCAACAGCATTGCCTGGCACCGAGCCAGAGAGTGCCGATTGGACAGCAATAAGCCTGCCTTTGCTTCTTTGTGTCTGCAGGAGATCTGAATCCACAGAGATTGGATGAGTATTCAACATTCTGCATTACGGCTCGAGAACTCAATTGTTACCTCAACCTGAGTTTATATCAATTTAATTCCTATGAGTGATGAACTTGCTTTTGAGTATCTAGTGTAGAAGTTGTAACCAAGTTCATTTACGAAACGGTCTAAATGAATGATATACTGAATGTATGTCCTTTTGGTATGTGTAACTCTTCGTGATTGAATATATACCTTCTGTATTCTGCTAACCCTCTCGATAAGATCTGTTATGTTTATATGCACATTTTATGTATTAATAAATGTATTCTCGTGTATTAGTACCTGTGTGTGTGCGTTGCTTGAATTATCCCGCAAGTTTGGATTCTAATACCATCAAAAGAATCATTTTGTGACTTACTGTTACAATTAAGAATTGTCCCAGTAAATGCACAACCCCTACATTACTGGTGCCTCGTGAGAGGATACTACACCGTAAACAGGCGCCGTCCTTCGGATGAGACGTAAAACTGAGGTCCTGACTCTCTGTGGTCATTAAAAATCCCAGGGCGTTTCTTGAAAAGAGTAAGGGTGTAACCCCGGCATCCTGGCCAAATTTCACATTGACCCTTACCAATCATGGCCTCCTAATAATCCCCATCTATGAATTGGTTTCATTACTCTACTCTCCTCCCCACTGATGTGTGGTGAGCGTTCTGGCGCACTATGGCTGCCGTCGCATCTTCCAGGTGGATGCTGCACATTGGTGGTGGTGGAGGGGAGTCCCCATTACCTGTAAAGCGCTTTGTTTGGAGTGTCCAGAAAAGCGCTATATAAGTGTAAGTAATTATTATTATTATTATCACGCTTGCTTGAGCACAGATGCTTCCCCCCCACCCTGTACTTACCCCCAAATGGTGAATGTTTACCCAAATGGTGAATGTTTACACTGTAGTGGCAAGGCTTATTAAAATACAGGAATCAAGTTTGCTGCTCCCTTGCCAGTCTCTCTCTCCCTCATCTCAAGTGGTGCTGGATACAGAGAGGCCATTCCATTTGGTTCACATTTAAGGTGTTTTTCTAGCCAATAGAGTGTCCTGATAAGGATCAACTCCCAATGTTGAGATTCTCCAGCAACCCTAATAAATGGTCATCTCTGACGCCTTACTGTCTGGGAGAGTCTCATCCCAAGTTGTTTACAACCCTAAGGTCAGAGTGCTTTGTTACTCATCATCAGCCAATCAGGAACTGGTAGAGCAGGTTAACCCCACGTGGGTCTCGGATGCCCACGGAACTTTCAACCAATGAACGGCCGTAGTTCCTCCAGTTAAAACAGGCTTTTTCGGGGCTTCTCCTGGACATTCGCAGACTCAGGGCTCCTCTTGAACATTCTAAGACTCAGCCCCGACAATCACGTAACGGCCAGTGTGTCCGAGTGCCAGGACTTTCCTTTGTTCTAAGAGTCGAGAACGGAGGTCGCCAGACCGTAACCAAAGGATCCACCCAAGGTTAGCCTAGCAGCAAGCCTCGTGAACCCACCGCAAATGCTCACCTGGTCAACAAGTGAACTACGGTGGGAACTGTGGACAGCTGAATATCAGTATTCAGGACTAGCGCTTCATCAGGAACGAACCGGTCTTCTTCCTGTCTAAAGAGTATGACCTGCTTGAACCCACAGTCACTTTTCTCCTGTGCACAAACTCGCTAGTAAAGCCAACACTAACTAGCCGGTCTTCAGAGAGCATCAGCAGCGCATCGCAGCAGGAATCACTCCCTCCTTCTCCCACACTGGCCACTGCTGGCACCGGGCCAGAGAGCAACGATTGGACACAGCAACAGCCTGCCACTGCTTCTTTGTGTCCACGGAAGATCTGAATCCACACAGATTGGATGAGTATTCAACATTCTGCATTACAGCTCGAGAATTCAATTGTTACCTCAACACCAGCTGATATCAATTTAATTCCTATGAGTGATGTACTTGCATTTGAGTATCTAGTGTAGAAGTTGTAACCAAGTTCGTTTACGAAACGGTCTAAATGAACAGTATACTGAATGTATGTCCCTCTTGGTTTGTAACTCTTCATGATTGAATATATACCTTTTGTATTCTGCTACATTCACAATAAGATCTGTTCTGTTTATATGCACATTTTATGTATTGATAAATGTATTGGCATGTATTAGTATCCGTGTGTGTGCGAAGCTGAGTTATGCCATAAGGTCGGTCTTCAATAGCCATCAAAGAATCATTTTGTGACTTACTGCTACAATTAATAATTGTCCCAGAAAATGCACAAACCCCTACATTTATTGGTGCCTCGTGAGAGGATGCCTACAACACTAAACCCCTGATGAGAAAGGAAGGTTTCTATTTCCTGGATCTACATCAAAGACAAGAGGGGGAGGTTGTGGAGAAATGTATATATAACTTGTGTAGAGCCATATCCCCTTCGAGCTATGATAGGTACTATAACTATTATGGTCCTTATTGTGGTTCCTTATATGCATACAATAAAGCTTGGCTGGACGAACGAACAGTTCAGGCCCAAATTTCTTGGTTTCTACAACTGAAAACACTTCACTAAGTACACTTTTACTGCTCTTTTGACATGATCAAGAATCTGTCATTTCTTAAAAGACCTGTCGACCCGACTGCAGATTCGCAGCAAAAATGTAAGCTCTAGTAAAATATTATAATTTTGGGCAGCAAGCACAGGTTTCTGTCAACAGTAACAGGGATCAGTCTCCGAGATCTGTAAGCAGTACTATGCTGATACACATCTGTATATGCTGTTTTTTTAAGTAGAAACAGTGCAATGAATCCACCCTTGTGATCCTGTGGGTTGCTGTACTTCACAACACTATCTCTGGTGCATCTGGAGCTAAATCCTGATCCTGATTATTGCCCTGGGCATGTACCAGTAAATCACACGAGCATATATATATTTCACTGTGTTGAAGCTGGAGACACAGAATCACTGCAAACACGTCACTGAATACACTTTTCCTGCTCCTTTGACATGATCCAGAATTTGTCATTTCTTCAAAGACCTGTCGGCCAGACTGCAGATCTGCAGCCAAAATGTAAGCTCTAATAAAATATGATAATTTGTGAAACATGCACAGTATTGTCTCAAAGGGTGTCACAGTGCTCTATGTCAGACACCTGTAAGCAATACTTTCATCATGCATTCAGCAATAGGAACTGAGTATACCAGAGATAAGGTTTAAAAGCGATTCTGTGGTACAACATGCCAGGCTTAGGGTGCTCGTTCCCTTCAGGATTATGCTGATGAACTCCGCTTTTTGGCTTCCCTAGTCCCTGGAGTCCTGATGCCCTCATTCATCAGTTCAGTCGTGGGCTTTCCAATGAACTTTAGGATCACCTCGTCCAATTACCTCCCCACTTCCCTGCCCTGGAGGCTTTCATTTCATGAGTCTGAAATGGAATTGATTTAAGACTACAAGAACGTCAATCCGACGTCCAGTCCCACTTCGTCTCCATGGCCAGAGCCCTCTTTCTCCCCGTTCTCCTCTGGGCTCTCACTTCCAGCAGCTCTTTCCAGGGGTGAATGTCAACGGTCTCTTCCGGCCTTCATTGATTCCAGTGTTGCAGGGGATTTCCTAGATATCGGACTCACCTCTTCTCTCAAGATCCCTCTGCAACTGATTGTTTCAACAAATGCCAAATGCATTACCCCATGGTTCAGCTCAGCATCAGCCCTATACTCGCTATAAAATGTGTCCCCTATTTATCAATATTGTTTCTTCTCCTCAATTGATTTCTTCTTCTTCCAAAGGTGTCCTTTTTGGAATGACAGGTAAAAAGGAAAAGCTTTGTGATTTTGAACTGAGCCAGCACTGCCAGAATGTCATCATGGTCATTGCACACCACTTCACCCTTGTGCCACCACTGGAAACGGACCATATCATCTCCTCCCTGTCTGGATTGTTAGTAAGATGTAGACCCCTCTAGTTTTAGGACTTTTTTAATGTTAGTAATGTCATTGATGATGTTAAATCTTCATCTTGGGAATCCAGTTTCCAAAGAATTTTCAAAACGATGTAGTGCTGACTGAGCGGTCCAACACTGGTCACAGATAATAAGATCACATGGACTGTGGTGCTTTCCTGTAATTAAGAAAAATCAGAAAATCCGGCATATATATGGCATAATTTCCAAAGTCAAGTGAAGTATGGACTTAAAATTGTCAAAAGATAAATCATCTTTATAGAGTATGTTATCTGTTTAATATACGTTTACATTGTGATGAAACACTTTTCAAGACGACCATAAACATATGCAGCATGTTTAAGACAGGAATCTCAGTTTAGTTACAAAAACTTTGGCTGATAATCTGTCTGAAATTTCCATTTTTACTGCATGTTATTTAAGGATAAGTACTAACTCATTGACATTCCGTTGATTAAAATAACACTTAACATTAATCACAAATGTATTATTCCAAATAAACTGTAGTAATCAAGAGAAATTAAGAAACTAAAACATAAAGCACTCTTCTGAGGATGCCAGATGCACATACAGATAGATATACTTACACCTAGGGCCAATTTGACCAGAATCCGTTTAACCACCCACCAATATATCTTCGGACTGATGGGTAGAAACCAGAGCCCCTGAAGGAAACCAAAGCAAACTATGCGATATTACAATTTTTCAGTTATTAAAACATGTTGCAAATCTAACTTATACATATAATACTCATGTCTGAAATGCATAGAATGCTGACACTCCAATCTTTCATATGCAATGTTTTGCACAAAATCAGCAGCTGAACAGCAGTATGTGACATACTTTTATCCAGTGCCTTTCAGAGCAGAAACATAAATGTGGGCAAGAGTTCTTCCTCTATGGTCTGCTGTACTTTAGCTAGTCACATTTTGGCTGTGGCATGTGTACTCCTGGGAACCCTGGACTGTAATGAATATCAGGCATTATGTAAAAAATAATCATGTGAGCATATTATTGTGTTGAAGCAAAACACAAAGAATCACTTCTAAAACTTCAATTTAACTTCCAGTGTCTGGTCTTGAAATGCTGTCCCATCACCCATCTTCTGACTTCTGGGTGTGTTAATAGATAAATGTCATTTTCTTTTTCCCATATGCTCTTCTCTGCATCATTAAGTACTTGTGGGTCATATCATGTACCTCCTGGCATCCTGACTGGCAGGCGGCTGCTACAGAAAAGTAAAATAAATGAAAAGATCTGCATATATTTGTGTTGAAGACAAAAACAAAAGAATTCAACATCTATATACTTTACACTTTACTGTAGCTTTTACAATACGACAATCTTGTCATATTTACAATCATTAATTGTTTTAGGTTGCTTAACTGATTATCTGGAGACACTTGTTCCAATGAACAAACAATGACCTTTGTTTAAGAGACAACTTACATTTTTAAACATTCCTTTAAAGATAAACCTCTGAAAATGTTTTAAATCAAACTTCCAACTTCTTAATTATGTTATAAAATGGCTAAAAAATTATTTAGTCCTTAACCTATTCAGAAAACTTCACTAAAAGGATTAAGGAATTGTTCTCTCGACTCATCTTCAATTCAATTCAATTTATTTTTTATATAGCACCTTTTACAACAAGGTTGCCCAAGGCACTTAACAAAGCAAGTGACCATATATGTTGTGAATACAGAATAGAAAAGACCAGAAGATAACAGAGGAGAGGAACCAAAAACTCCTTAGTAAGGAAAAAAAAACCTCTAGGGTTTATAGAGGGTTAGGGCCCATATCATATCATATCATCTTGTGCGTTCTGTTCTGGGTGAATACAAACGGTGTCATTCATGAAGTGCAATCGGTGCAACATGGCTGGAGAAGAGTGGCAGGCGGACTCTACAAAACAGAAGAAGCACATTGATATGATTTTGTTGAAGACACATGAAAGAACAACTTCAAGAACTCCATTTGTTGCACTTTTCTATTGCTTTTACATTATGAGAAACCTGTCACATTTAAAAGCTGCAGTGGACTGAGGCTGCTTATCTGCTCCAATGCAGTAAATCCTTCAAGAATGTGACAGACTCTGCTGGAAAGTGACACCTGTTAGAGTGAAAAATGTCCTTTGTGTAAGAGACAGGTCTCTATTAATCAGAAATCACAGCTCAGACATACATAGGAGCCACTATAGTTGATAATTGCCTCACAATTTCAAAATCAACTGTGTGTTCTGAATTATTTTTTTTTCAATTAAACTATTTACAACAGTTTATGGCTAAAATGAACATAAAATGCAGTCATTGTAGATAAGGTCTACGGCATCTTTTGAACTGCAATTAAAGTTCTAAAATATTCTTGTAAAGATAAGCCACTTAAAATTTATTTTTATCAAATGTCTAACTTCTAAAAGAAGTTTTGAAATATCTCTGTAGTCCAAAAACAATTGCTGTAGTCCTTAGTCTTTTCAGAAACTTTCACTAAAAGGTTTAAGGAATTGTTATCTAGACTCATCCTGTAGGCCCTGTTCTTGGTGTCATTCATGAAGTCCAGTCTGTCTCAGTCAATGTCTCTTCCCAAGCGGTTGCCTGTTTAATGCTGCTGGAAACTCCAGTGTCCGTTCTGGAAATGCTGGGCCATCATCGATCTTCTGACAATGAATATTGCCTTTGTCTGTAAATATTAAATTCATAAATCAGTAATTACTTTAATACATCATCTAAAAAAGATTTGAGAGTTTTTTCAATTTAAAAGCAGATGTCTTACACTGAAAACGATTCTTTGCATTGCGCCACTGATTATGAACTAATTTGAAAACTGTTTTAAGTGGAGTGATCGCTCTTTTAAAACATTCAGATAAAGTCAACAGTTTTTCAAAAGTGGTGACAATTAGACCTCTTAATTCCAAAACTTTCAATAAGAATACAAGTTGGGCAGATGTCTCGCAGTGTTTTGTCTTGGGAATATTTGAGTGGGGTGGCTAATCAGCCTCTATGCTCTTCTGAGCTTCATTTATCTCCTTTTCTACTCTTATCCCCTCCATCTGAGTGGGCCAGATAATCTGCCACGATGCTCTTCTGTGCATCTGTGAGCCTCTTTGTGGCCGTCTCAAATGCCCTCCTGGCAGCCTGGCTGGTGGTGAATTGGAGATGGTATCTACAAAACAAACACATACACACAGTGTATTATTGTTTCCAAGCCACGGACAGTTCGATTAATACATTAAAACAACTTTGTGATTTGGTTTACTTCTCATGCAGTCTTCGCAAGTCGTTTGAAGGATTATAAATTGGCTCCTCCACAGAAGAAATGAAAACATTTTCAGTCTCTGTTCCACAGATGCTATCAGTGGCAGTACAGCGTGGTTTAGTGAAGTAAAGGTGAAATACCTGAAAAAACAGACAAAATGCAGTTATTGTACTTTTCAACTATTGTTGAATGCCGAAGACAGATGTTGGCAATGAACTGGAGAGAATATATCAGCGTAAATTCGATTTACATGTTCCTCTTCTTCACTCAGGGCAAAGCATGCCAGCTGCTGTGAGGAGGTTGTGTGCTTTGTCACTGCTATTATCGCCAGTTTTTGCCCTCTTTGTGACACAAAATCCTTTCTCTGCATCCATACCTGGACCTGAAATCACAAGCAATTCAATAAATAATATTTGATTCAAAACTGCTACTAATCATTTTACAGTAGCAACAGCAGCACCCAGTAATGAAGTGTATGGAGAGTGTTGAGTGTTTCAATCAGTCAGTCTGACCTACTTGGCTGGGTGCTAAGCTTCTGTAGAACGAGGCGGCTGGGATCCCAATGAGGACTCACAAGTAGGGGATGGTGTGGAAGAGAGGTGCAAAAGATGAATGTGAAGGAGAGAAGGGGCTTACATATTACATGAGGAGGTGTCATTAAGAATTATTACGATTTAGTGCTGCTGAGGCTGTTTGAACCTGATGTTTGCCATTCACTAACTCTTGTTCCATATGGAGTTACTGAAAAAAAGTTGGGGTGGAGATCAAATTCCACTCTCACACTTCCACTCTCAAGTGCATTCATTCTGCCTGACTGAAAACAGAGCTGAGAGAATCTTCTCCCTCACCCCACCCTCAAGTCCAGTCTCCCTGTTAAGGCCCTAAGTAACGGGAGCCCACCTAAATGACAGCGATGAGCCCTGACTATTATTGTTATTCTTTCTCTTTATAAATGTCAGATAATAGTGTCATTGTTAGAATTTGACCAAACAACTGAAATATGCACGACTGTCATTCTTACTGTCATATTCTTTATCACCCCTAGGTGCTGCAGGTGCTTCAGCTGGAGAATAGTCTGCAGGTAATACAGCACAAAAAGCTGCTCAGGCATGGTGATGTCTTCAGAGGTGTGCGTCTTCTCCAGTATCCGCTCCACATCTCTCTTTGTAGCCCTCAGCACCTTCCAGCAGTCACTGGCTCTAGGCCAAGGACTCTGCAGCTGTGTCTATCTGTGGCAGAAGGAGTAGTACCATCAACGTCAATTCCCGTCATGTACTGGAACCGGAAACAAACTTGAATCAGAGTTCCAAATGGAAAATACCTCTTTTTGATGACTTCCTGTGAGACATCCTAGCTGCCTTTTTGCTGAATGTCCTTTAGGATGCTCTGAAAGATGATGATGACGTTAGCCAGGCTGGGATCCTCCTTTCCTAGGTTGATGGCATTCAGGATGTATCACAGGAACCGGTTGATGTTTTTTATGTAATTAGCAATGGTTTTGTGAGACATTCCAGTCATCCTCAGTTGGTAAAAAAAAGTACGCATTTTGGGAATGTCCTTCACAAACATCAAGGAATCTGGAAATGTTGTCTATCTAAAAAAATGTTTTTAGGGTTTATTTTTAGAGTTGGCACAATCTCAGATGGGTGAATTCTGTGCTAATAATTTAAAATATGTACTTTGTGAGTCTCTGC